>NC_134485.1:232305829-232424524 GCF_040206685.1 Ascaphus truei | reverse complement strand
AAAAACGCTTAGGTTAAGTTTTAGAGTTGCTTCTAATGTACCAAAGCTGGACTTAGACATAATTTCACTATCACAACATTATGGCTGGTTGGAGACAGTCCGAACCACAAGTACCAGGTCCATGGTTCTGGGCGTATACTGGGGGGACGGGGACGACTCCCATTAACCCCTGACTATACCGGGGACACGCTTATCACAATGCCTTTCTGGTCTGTGCTGAAGCAGGGCATTCTGGCAGCCAAGTGGCTTGACCTTTATTAGTGAGCCTGGTTACCCCCTCTCGGAACCACAGACTTAGAAATCGCCAGCTCATATAGAGTGCATAAAATATATTTATATATATACCCTTATACACCATTTTAATAAAAAATATCACAAAATTCTTCTAAGTCCCTCAGGAAGAGTGAAAGACGCGCACGTTCATTTTCAGAGCTCCTAGACCTTCCTATAAGAAGTTAGCCAAAAAGTAGCTTCGAAAAACGCTTAGGTTAAGTTTCAGAGTTGCTTCTAATGTACCAAAGCTGGACTTAGACATAATTTCACTCTCACAACATTATGGCTGGTTGGAGACAGTCCGCACCACAAGTACCGGGTCCATGGTTCTGGGCGTATACTGGTGGGACGGGGACGACTCCCATGAACCCCTGACTATACCGGGGATACGCTTATCACAATGCCTTTCTGGTCTGTGCTGAAGCAGGGCATTCTGGCAGCCAAGTGGCTTGACCTTTATTAGTGAGCCTGGTTACCCCCTCTCGGAACCACAGACTTAGAAATCGCCAGCTCATATACAGTGCATAAAATATATTTATATATATACCCTTATACACCATTTTAATAAAAATATCACAAAATTCTTCTAAGTCCCTCGGGAAAAGTAAAAGACGCGCACGTTCATTTTCAGAGCTCCTAGACCTTCCTATAAGAAGTTAGCCAAAAAGTAGCTTCGAAAAACGCTTAGGTTAAGTTTTAGAGTTGCTTCTAATGTACCAAAGCTGGACTTAGACATAATTTCACTATCACAACATTATGGCTGGTTGGAGACAGTCCGAACCACAAGTACCAGGTCATGGTTCTGGGCGTATACTGGGGGACGGGGACGACTCCATTAACCCCTGACTATACCGGGACACGCTTATCACAATGCCTTTCTGGTCTGTGCTGAAGCAGGGCATTCTGGCAGCCAAGTGGCTTGACCTTTATTAGTGAGCCTGGTTACCCCCTCTCGAACCACAGACTTAGAAATCGCCAGCTCATATAGAGTGCATAAAATATATTTATATATATACCCTTATACACCATTTTAATAAAAATATCACAAAATTCTTCCTTTGCTTTAAGTCCCTCAGGAAGAGTGAAAGACGCGCACGTTCATTTTCAGAGCTCCTAAACCTTCCTATAAGAAGTTAGCCAAAAAGTAGCTTCGAAAAACGCTTAGGTTAAGTTTCAGAGTTGCTTCTAATGTACAAAGCTGGACTTAGACATAATTTCACTCTCACAACATTATGGCTGGTTGGAGACAGTCCGCACCACAAGTACCGGGTCCATGGTTCTGGGCGTATACTGGTGGGACGGGACGACTCCCATGAACCCCTGACTATACCGGGGATACGCTTATCACAATGCCTTTCTGGTCTGTGCTGAAGCAGGGCATTCTGGCAGCCAAGTGGCTTGACCTTTATTAGTGAGCCTGGTTACCCCCTCTCGAACCACAGACTTAGAAATCGCCAGCTCATATACAGTGCATAAAATATATTTATATATATACCCTTATACACCATTTTAATAAAAAATATCACAAAATTCTTCTAGTCCCTCGGGAAGAGTGAAAGACGCGCACGTTCATTTTCAGAGCTCCTAGACCTTCCTATAAGAAGTTAGCCAAAAAGTAGCTTCGAAAAACGCTTAGGTTAAGTTTCAGAGTTGCTTCTAATGTACCGAAGCTGGACTTAACAGCCCTGTTTTGAAGGGCCCGCCATCTATATTTCGTCACTGGCTGTGGGGTCTGGCTTTCAGTGAGAGCAGAATCCAGCTATTTCCTGCAGCATCTGACCACAGGGGAAGTTCTGCTCTGTTGGTAATGTGTTTCTCCAGGAACTCTTCAGCAGATAGGTAGATGGGTAGAGGCAGCTTCCATAGGGAACAGCACTACTTCCCATCACCCTCTGAATTCTTACTGCTCCCATACCCACTAACTGCCTCAACATAAACTGAGTTCCCCCCATACCAATTAACTACTGACTGCCCCACATACCATCTGACTGCTCTACATACACTGTGATAATCCCCCAAACAACATGACTGCCCACTCCCCATACTGCATGGCTGTCCCCACATACCATTTGACAACACCCCCTCTACATGTGGCTTTTTAATGCTGCCACACTGTCTGACTAGCCTCTGACCAACATCCACTGTTTATTGCAGCCTTCCAGCAATCCCTCTACGTAATAGGTTTACTTCAATATCAATTATTTTATAATCCCCCAGTCCAAATTCTGTATACAAAAATGCATATGAAATAACCAAAATGAGTAGGCGCTGTTTCTGCTTTAATCTTATTTCTGCCAAATAGCTGAGGAAGGGTTAAATAGCATATTAGGGTGGTTTATATAAGAAAGTATAGCCTATTACTCTAGAGGGTCATGGAAGGGAGGTTGTTTAGTCCTGGTGGCAGGATGGGTTAACCCCTTGATTACCTTAGTGGTTAGTAAAATTGACTGGCAATGCTTTAAAAGTCACTAAGGTGGCAAAGGGGGGTAAGTCAGTGTTGTTCTTATGTTGATGTTGATATTAACCGTTTTGTAACCCTTTGAGTTACTAATGGGTTAATATTTCCTGTAATGTATTAAAAGTAATATTTATCACCTATTTCAGGTTGCTTTAGCTTATCTTACCTATGTATATAATGGGCAATATATTGTCAATAATATACATAAGAAAGATATGGCCTGGAGTATGTGGAGTGGTGATAAAAATCTTGCTTTGTTTCTACCGTTAATCCTATTTCAATAAATATCAGAACTTAATGTACTGATGCAGCGTCCGTTATTTGAACACATCACGGCGCCGATTTTGAGTTCTCTGCTGTTCCCCACGCAGCATGAACGTGGCCAATCGCCCCAGGCACCCGCGCTTATCGTGGATGTTTTGTTTGAATTTCATGGATTCTGTTTCTTCGTTTGCAATAAAATGGAAGAATTGTAATGTGTGCAGTGCTGCTACTGTGCTATTGTGTCAATTTCATGTTTTTAAAAGCCAGAACGCTAAAATTCGTTTTACTGCATTCGCCGCGCTCACATCTTAGTGCGGGAAGGCTGGCATTCATACTGCGGTTTCAAATCGAGATTCCGATGTACATGACGCGTGAAGTGTTCGAATAACGGCCGCTGCATCAGTATAGCATGATAATACACAAATTAAGACGTAATTAACACAAAAACTCAAAGTGTGTCAGCAATGCAGTAAATTTTCTTCAAAACATTACTAGGTTCAATTAGAGCCCAAAGACACCTTATTACATTTTAGATTTAATATACGAAAAGTGGTACAGTGTTTGTTTACAGAAAATGAATGGTATAATGACATACAGTTCAATAATTAAATGCAGACAGTTTAATAAAATAACAAGGTATAAAAACAGAGAACCTATACAGTATGTTACCAATGAATAATATCAATTCCTTCCAAAGTGGTCTTGAAGTTGAAGATATGAGAATACACGTGTACACTCCTTTATGTTGAATTCTAGTTTGATATTCTCAAAAATGCATTTTTTTTATACTCCAAACTTTGTTCTTGTCACAAGGACAGGCCAACCTTTTGTGGGTGTGTCTTATCCATCAATCAATCAATCAATCACACTCATCAATCTTTTGTGACATTTACTGTATGACTGGCTAAGATAATAACCTAAATGAATCTGAGAGTATAAAATACCATATAACTCCCGCTTTCTATAACCTCTAGAATAATGCTACCTCACTGCTGCATTCGTATGATGTTAATGCTTTAAAATAGGGCTTTAATGATGGGGCTAATTTGAATCTTTGAAGGGTTAACAAATATCTGAAATACTGTATGCAACACAGACAATAATAAGGAGACAGAAGGTCTTACTTCTGTTCTTTACATACTTCTGAGCACATCTCAAGTTATAGACAAAACCTTATTTCTTTGTAAATGGGAGGATGAGATGCGGTTTAGAACTAGAGGATTAAAACCCAGAAGAAATATTGGAAAGAAAAGCCCAATCTTCAATTTACACCAGCCTAAAGGAAAACTCATGCAAACTTTTTTTATAGCTGGCATCATACCCCAATGATGTTTCTCTGGATACCTCCCCTTTGCTGGAGGAGATACAGGAATACTAGTACCCACTCTCACAAATGGTGGACCTGCGCTAAAATTATGCCTTTTAATTATTACCATTAATTATATGCTTACAATAAATGTCCCATTTGATCCATGGAGAGTTCTACGAAATAAAACCATATAGTACCAAGTGTTAGGCACGTTTATCATTTTGTTATCTGAAATATCTTCCTGCCCACTAGATATATAATTGTCCAGCATTGACGCAGCGAGAAAGCTTTCCCATTTTCTTATATTATAGATGCAGTGACCATTATTCGATCATTTCTCGCGCCATTTTCATAAAGTCTGCTGTATTCCACGTGTTTCCACTCGTTAATCTTCCGTGAAGGCTGGCAATCACACACGTGTTTACCGTTATTAATTTCGGTGATTACTGTGAATTTTTTGAGTGCAGTTCTGCGTGTTTCCGCCAGATGACAAAAGTGAATCCCTTTGCACAGGGCAACAAGTGAATTGTGTGTAGTCAATTTGCAGGTGTTTAAAAACTAGATAAAAAAGAGTGGCCGCTACAGTAATCCAGTGTAAATTGACCTTGGTCGCTGAAGACGTTATCAAATTTAGGAGTTTCAAAAATAAAATCTCCACAGCACTACACGCTTGTCTGTTATTCTACATTGCTATCCCTGCACTTGGTGAAATGGACATCATGTCATGTCCTTATACCAAACCACAATGTAGTTACGCATTTCTCATATTTTCTGAAATTAATGCTGGAACAGATAAGGAGGCGACTTTCGCAGAGATATACGACTATATAATTGAAAAATATGAATTCTTAAATTTTCACCAATCCAACGTGGCTGGAAGCATTCGATAAGGCAAACTTTAACTAATGAGGATTACTTTTTCGCACAGCCCCTTCTCCGGGAAATACAAGAGGATATTGGTCTATGCAACCAGCTTTATCCGGTATGTTTGCTCATGGCGACTTCAAAAGAAGAAAGGTCTGGTTTCATCCATTTACTGTGTATCTGTGTTAATTGATGTAGCACTGAGCTCTCTCTGTGTTTCATGTTTTGTCTCTGGTTTTAAATATGTATTGCCATGCTCAGTAGCACTCCTTTTTGACACCTATACGCATATATATATATATATTGTGGTTATTTTGGGGGTTCAATATGAGCTTATTGGGTTCTGTAGGTTTTGCAATTCTGTTCAGCTGGTCCTGGCTGATTTGGAGGGTGGCTCCTCCTTCCCAGTTTTGAAGCTCACCCCCTCCACTTTTAAATGGTTAAAAGATCACTCCACTTCACCTCCACACTCATGGGAACCTGCATACAGTTTGATTGTGACAAATCTAATACAGAGTGCTTTTCCTGGTAATGTACAGGTTAATAAGAGCTTCAATCAGACTTAGAACTATGCAACTAATTTTACAGATTTATTATAAATCATTCTTCCTCGTAATGTACAGGTTATTAAGAATTTATTTTAGTGTTAGGACCCTTGAGATGTGGTCTGCCTTGGAGGGCTCAAGGGCTTATAACACTTTGGCCAAAGGGTTAAACTAAAAGACCATTTTATTAAAAAGGTATCTTTATATATATATATATTGTGACATAGTCCAAAGATGTTAGGCAGCTTTCTGCCCCGTTTTAGGTCAGAAAGTGCAGGAATAGTTAAAAATTATCCATTCCACAGCTTCACATTAACTCAGGCTGGTGGATTGAAAATCCAGACCACAGATTACAATGGGTCTAGTTCTCCTCACCTGCTCTCCTAATCACATGCACAGGTATTTAGAGCAGAGAGGTTTGCATTTCAGTCTCTCTCTTAGAGCCTGGGGGCTGGGGTGTCGCTGCTCCCCGGAATCCAGTTCGGGGTGGACGGCCCCTTCAAGTATCACAGTACCAGAGGATTTGCCTGGACACTTGGGACCGAGTTCCCACCACGAACAGATAAGACAAACAAATCTTTATTGCTGTATCTAAAAGTCTATGCTTTATCTAGTGACCCTAAATGAGAGGGCATTCTTTTAAACTGGGGAACGCTACAAAAGAGGGGCGTTTGTCACAATATATATATATATATATATATATATATATATATATATATATATATTTATATATACAGTGTTAGACAATTATATACATTTACTCGCCCGGGGCGGGTGGATTTAACCCCCGGGCGAGTAAATATTGGCCCAAGCAGCACACATGTGTTTTTTAAATATCCGCGCTCGCGCTGCTGCTTTTCCCGCGCTCTGCGCTGGAGGAAAAAAAAAAAGCCGGAGGCGGGTTCATGTTGTTGGGGGAGATTACCCCACCTCCGGCTCTCTGAGGAGTGGCTTCCTCCTCAGCGCTTCTACTCCTCCCCCTTCCGGCAGCCAGCCCCTTCCACGCCTTTCAGCCTCAGGCCCCTGCAGGGCCATCTGTCGCCCCCCCCCCTCCCTTCCATCGGCCATCTGTTGCCCCCCCCTCCCTCCATCGGGCCATCTGTCGCCCCCCTCCTCTCTCCCATCGGGCCATCTGTCGCCCCCCCCCTCCCTCCCATCGGGCCATCTGTCGCCCCCCCCTCCCTCCATCGGGCCATCTGTGCCCCCCCCCTCCCATCGGGCCATCCGCCCCCCCCCACCCCAATCTCTCCCGGCCTCCGTGACCCCGCGTGACAGCTCGGATCAGCCCGTCGTGAGAAGATGGTCTCCTCCTTCACCATCTTCAGCCACTGAGCTGAGGCTGCCGTTGCCCTCATGTCCCGGCCGCATCACTAGCCCCCCCACTCCTCTCTCCCCTGTGTCCGGATCCTTCACTGCCACCCGGTGACCCGCGTGACAGCCGCCGAGGGCGACACCCGGCCTGCCGGTTCCTCGCCTGTCACAGAGACCGGAGACCACAGCGATCCACGGTGTGTAAGGGGGGGGGAGAGTGTGTGTGTGTGTGTGTGTGTGGAGGGGGGAGAGAGAGACCACAAGTAGTCAGTCACCTACCTACCCAACCACATACCCACCCACCCAGTCACCTACCTGCCCAACCACCCACCCAGTCAGTCACCCACCCAACAAGTCAGTCACCTACCCACCCACACAACAAGTCAGTCACCTACCCACCCACCTAACAAGTCAGTCAGTCACCTACCCAGTCTGTCAGTCAGTCAGTCACCTACCCAGTCTGTCAGTCAGTCAGTCATCTACCCAGTCTGTCAGTCAGTCAGTCACCTACCCAGTCAGTCAGTCAGTCAGTCACCTACCCAGTCAGTCAGTCAGTCAGTCACCTACCCAGTCAGTCAGTCACCTACCCAGTCAGTCAGTCACTTACCCAGTCAGTCAGTCACCTACCCAGTCAGTCAGTCAAGTCAGTCACCTACCCAGTCAGTCAGTCTCCCTCTCTCCCCCACTCTCTCCCTCTCTTCCCCCCACTCTCTCCCTCTCTCTCCTCTCTCCCCCACTCGCTCCCTCTCTCCCCCTCTCCCCACTCTCTCCCTCTCTCTCCCTCTCTCTCCACTCTCCCCCACTCTCTCCCACTCTCCCCCACTCTCTCCCACTCTCCCCCCCTCACTCTCTCCCCCACTCTCTCTCCCACTCTCCCCCACTCTCTCCCTCTCTCCCTCACTCTCTCCCTCTCCCCCCTCTCTCCCCCACTCTCTCTCCCTCTCTCCCCCACTCTCTCCCTCTCTCCCTCACTCTCTCTCCCTCTCCCCCACTCTCTCTCCCTCTCTCCCCCACACTCTCTCCCTCTCTCCCCCACTCTCTCCCTCTCTCCCTCTCCCACTCTCTCCCTCTCCCCACTCTCTCTCTCTCTCTCCCACACTCTCTCCCTCTCTCCCCACACTCTCTCCCTCTCTCCCCCACACTCTCTCCCTCTCTCCCCCACACTCTCTCCTCTCTCCCCCACACTCTTTCCCTCTCTCCCCCACACTCTCTCTCCCTCTCTCCCCCACACTCTCTCTCCCTCTCTCCCCCACACTCTCTCTCCCTCTCTCCCCACACTCTCTCCCTCTCTCCCCCACACTCTCTCCCTCTCTCCCCCACTCTCTCCCTCTCTCCCCCACACTCTCTCCCTCTCTCCCCCACTCTCTCCCTCTCTCTCCCCCACTCTCTCCCCCACTCTCTCCCCCACTCTCTCCCCCACTCTCTCCCCCATTCTCTCCCTCTCTCCCACTCTCTCCCTCTCTCCCCACACTCTCTCCCTCTCCCCCACTCTCTCTCTCTCTCTTCCTCTCTCTTCCTCTCTCTCTCTCTCCCTCTCTCTCTCCCTCTCTCTCCCCCACTCTCTCCCCCTCTCCCCACTCTCTCCCTCTCTCCCCTCTCTCTCCCGCTCTCCCCCACTCTCTCCCGCTCTCCCCCACTCTCTCCCGCTCTCCCCCACTCTCTCCCTCTCTCCCCCATTCTCTCCCTCTCCCCCACTCTCTCCTCTCCCCACTCTCTCCCTCTCCCCCACTCTCTCCCTCTCCCCCACTCTCTCCCTCTCCCACTCTCTCCCTCTCCCCCACTCTCTCTCTCTCTCTCCCACACTCTCTCCCTCTCTCCCCACACTCTCTCCCTCTCTCCCCACACTCTCTCCTCTCTCCCCCACACTCTCTCCCTCTCTCCCCCACACTCTCTCTCCCTCTCTCCCCCACACTCTCTCTCCCTCTCTCCCCACACTCTCTCTCCCTCTCTCCCCACTCTCTCTCCCTCTCTCCCCCACACTCTCTCTCCCTCTCTCCCCACTCTCTCCTCTCTCTCCCCCACTCTCTCCCTCTCCCCCACTCTCTCCCTCTCTCCCCCACTCTCCCCCATTCTCTCCCTCTCTCCCACTCTCTCCCTCTCTCTCTCTCTCTCTCTCTCTCTCTCCCTCTCTCTCTCCCTCTCTCTCTTCCTCTCTCTCTTCCTCTCTCTCCCCCACTCTCTCCCCCACTCTCTCCCTCCTCTCCCCCACTCTCTCCCTCTCTCCCCCACTCTCCCCCACTCTCCCCCACTCTCTCCCCCTCTCTCTCCCTCTCTCCTCCCGCTCTCTCCCGCTCTCTCCCGCTCTCCCACTCTCTCCCGCTCTCCCCCACTCTCTCCCTCTCTCCCCCATTCTCTCCCTCTCCCCCACTCTCTCCTCTCCCCCACTCTCTCCCTCTCCCCCACTCTCTCCCTCTCCCCCACTCTCTCCCTCTCCCCCACTCTCTCCCTCTCCCTCACTCTCTCCCTCTCCCCCACTCTCTCCCTCTCCCCACTCTCTCCCTCTCCCCCACTCTCTCCCTCTCCCCCACTCTCTCTCTCTCACCCCCACACTCTGGATTTGGATATCTTATTTACCCTATATATCTTAACTGACCTATACTACACCGAAATAACCTATACTGCTGTCTTCCAGATCTGACTCAAGCTTCACACGGAAGACATCAGAAGACAGGTAGGGAACACATCCCCTCCAATGTATAACATTGCGGGAATGAGGTACCTGGACATTGAGGGACTGCAGATCAGGTAAGATCCCAGGCGGGATTGCTGCTTTAGATATTGTGAAGCGGGGACGTCCAGACACTGGTTAAGGGGTTCAGGAAACTAGTCATTCACACCTGGCTTTTATTTCTAGATCCGACATTTACACAAACACACACACACACGTAACAAGGACTAATTGTAGTATAATGTAATACAATAAATACATTTATGTCAAAACGAATGTTGTTATGACTAGGAATTTATTAAATGTATTTTATTTATATATTTTATTTTAAAGCGGGGTTGGAGGCGGGACTAGGGGCGGAGTTGGGGGCGGGGTTGGGGGCGGGGTTGGGGGCGGGACTAGGTGGCGAGTAGATTTTTTTGGTTGGGCGAGTAGATTTTTGGGTGATTTGTCGAACACTGTATATATATATATATATATATATATATATATATATATATATATATATATATAAACAGAAAAAGAGAGAGAGCGCATGCCCCATAGCATAACACTGTGTGGTTTATTATAAAATAGGGGAAGGGATGGATGGGGGGGGGGGGGAATCGCACTCACAAGATAAAAAGTTTTAAAAGGCAGTTTGTGAATTATATCACCACCATCCGGTACTGCTGGGTGAAATCACTTCCAGGTCGCTGATCAAGATCACCGCGACCGGATAAGGACACCGTCACACCGTCTTTATGCTGTTCAAATTCAGCTCTCCACTCCGAATGGCCGCTGTAGTCTTCCCGCACTGGGTATGGCCTCGTGCGCGTGCGCAGCGTCTTCGTGACGTAATCGCGCTTCTCAGTATCCCTGACGCGTTTCGTCACCAATCGGCGACTTTCTCAAAGGGCTGATGATTCATGGGTAAAAGTCCTGCCCTTTTATACAGCCAGTGCAATAATTGATGATCAATCGCAAAGTGATAAGTGACCCATAATATGCTATTAGGTGCAGCTCATATAAATGAATACTAAAGATGACTGACAGCAAAAGAGGCAGATATATAACTATAATATATGGAGATAAACACTTATTATGGGAGGATCTAAAAAGCTTAATTCAAGTACAAAACACATATAATTACATATTTAAAACTACATTACATTCTAAAAATAAAAATAGATGTAATTCATATGTTGGGATAAGTGAACTGACAGACAAAATACATCTAACACTAATAAAAATACCCTTATTGGTCAAATGAATACTACATATAATGACAAATTGATATAACAATATATTCCCTATACAAAAAACAGATGGGATAAAGTGTGATATTGAATTGGACTAGTAAACAAATACAATAGTACCAATAGTAAACAATGTGTTATTCCATTAAGGAACAAAGAGTCCAAGGGATATAAATGGGAGAGGGAAAGAGTTATGAGGAATGGTGTATAAGATACACGTCAAATATTAATATATATTTATATGTATGTATATATTGAAAAATTAATTAAATGATTATTATATTTATCCAGGGAAGTGTCCACTATACTTATATATGTGTGTGTGATTCTTAATTATTGCTGTGTATGTATTAAACTCTCAATGTTGATTTAATTTAAAAAGTATTTTTATATGATTGTCTGTGCACTCAGTGATGTCCCTAAGGACAGGGGCTGGGAATGACTTCCAATATATAATATTCAGCACTACAGTTTATTTATATACACTGCATTATAGTATTATTTTGGCACCACAATTTTTGTTCTCATATATATAAATGAGTGCTCATTTGCATGTCATTTCCCAGAATCCCTTGCTGCAGTGGAAGCGCTGTATGCTGGGTGACAATGGAGAAAGACAGGGTTGCAGACCTGTCTAAGACATGCAAATGAACATACAGTAATATTTACAGTTGCTTTATGCTTTACTGTGGAGGTTTTTGTCACTTTTTTTTACCCACCATAACCTTAATGACAGTGGTGATTACCTAGTCTAGTCTCAAACCTGCTTTGCCATTAAGACCAGCCTCACACTGATGATACCCATCAAGGTTGAAACATGTATGTGAGTAGGTCTAATGGCTTTGCTTCTCATCCCAGCCTCTGTTTAAAAGCTGTATTAAAACAGCATGCATTGGCTTGAGGATTGGCTTGTGTAATACGAGCTTGAGACAAAGGTGGCACTGAGTGCTCATTTGCATGTCATTTCCCAGAATCCCTTGCTGCAGTGGAAGAGCTGTATGCTGGGTGACAATGGGGAAAGACAGGGTTGCAGACCTGTCTAAGACATGCAAATGAACATACAGTAATATTTACAGTGGCTATATATATATATATATATATATATATATATATATATATATATATAGCATCAAAGAAAAGGGGGCACTGCTGCACTAGCTGGAACAACAAAAGAAAAAGGGTGATAATTGCACAGTGATAGTATATACACACGAAGGAGTACACCAATATCTAAAAATGTGATTGCTAAAAGTGAAACATACTTAAACATACAACACAAACAAGTGGGAGGGAAGGGAGGGTGGATGTTGGAAAAGGGTGGTGGAGGGGATAAGGAAAAAAACCCCAAGAGATAGGAGAATGGATAAAAATAAAAGTGTCTTTAAATAGCTGCTGGGTGTCGCTGCCAGTCCTCAGGATAAACCACCTTCCTCTCAATCTGCAGAACGAAAAGAAAATAGCGCGGCTCCCATAGCATAATACTGTGATTTAATAATTAAAATGTCGTGCAAGTGAATCACGGACACTTACAATGTGCAAATAAAATAAAGACATAAATATAGAGTCTTTCGTAGTCACCCGGTGGAGCCTCCGTGGAGAAATGATAAGTTGGTGTCCAGCACCCACCTGGCGTCCACGGCCTATATATATATATATATATGTATATGCACTGTACCGTGTATCTGTGTTAATGGATGTAGCACTGAGCTCTCTCTGTTTCATGCTCTGTCTCTGGTTTTAAATATATATTGCCATGCTCAGTAGCACTCCTTTTTGACACCTATACGCATATATATATTGTGGTTATTTTGGGGGTTCAATATGAGCTTATTGGGGTTCTGTATGTTTTATATCTAAATGTGGTACAACTGGAGGAAAGTTCTTGTGCAGTTACAGGAGCAGTCTGCATTAAAACAATGACTTTGGAGTGTGGTTATCTATAGTTAGATGTCAATGAATGATATTTTTTTCTTTGGTGGGACGTTAGTGATGGAAAGACCTTGCCAGAGTAATACACTGAAGATTGGTTTGGTAGAAAGGAAAGGATGCTATCCTTTACTGCCACTACATGGATTGAGAGATGCGCTGCTTGTGCCCATGCTAGGTAGTAGCGTGTGGTCTTGCGGTACTAGCATGGCAGCATTAATGCATTGCGTTAACTGAAGTCATAATGTCTGCTACATCAATATGAGCACCTCTGCCTAAAAAATCTAAATTAGATTGTAAATAGTAAAACAGATTTAGGGCGAAATTTTTGGTAGCCGTCCGGGCTGTTTTCAGACAAAAATCCCAATTAAATTCAATGGGGATTTTCATCCAAAAATTGACCAAATAACCGCTTTGGAGTATTTAGAATGTACCCTTTCTGTCATAAATTATATTAATCAATGCATACTGTTTCATTCCAAAGGAAAACAATATATATTTTTTTCAAAATGAAGCAACATTAAAAAAATACCCATTTGCACTAGCCTAGTGTTATGCAGATATCAGACAATACAAATCAACTTTTCTTAAGCAATCTTCTGCAAACTTTTCTCATTAACCCTTGCCACTTAAACACGTATTAATTTGCAGAACTGTTAATTCAGTAAATAACACTAGCAAATGTATAATAATTTGGCTCCCTCATGTGGCAAAACTTTTTAGTGCAATTTCACAAGTAGTTTTATGTAACCTCTCTTAGTGGTGGTGGTGGTGTGGACCATGAGCTGGGAGGACTTATCAAGCTGCCATACCTTGCAAACTCCCCCCGCACTGAAGCAGTACAGATTTAAGTGGGAATGCACTAATAAAACAAGTCAGATTGTAAGCTCTTTGGAGCAGGGACTCCTCTTCCTAGAGGTTAATTTTCATGTCTGAAGCACATATTCCTATTATCTGTTATTTGTATTATTTGTTATTTATATGATTGTAACGTATATTACTACTGTGAAGCACTATATACATTAATTGCGCTATATAAATAAAGACATACATACATACATACATACATACATACATACAAGTCTAGTGTGCAAAATAAGGACTGCTTAGTGTCTTATCTAAATATCCTCAGATCCCAGATATGCATCATGGTTATCATTACACTTCAATTGCTTGGATTCATTTTCTGGCTGCCTTAAATAAACTGAGTCTAAATGCATAAAGGTCAATGATGGAAAAGACTTGGAGATATTCATTGCCTCTCACAGGCAGCGAGAATGTGGGTTACTCCCATTTCCTGCGTTATTCTAATCCAATGAACATAAAGATGCTCCCCCCTCCCCCAGCCTATAATATATTATAGATGTGGCCCTGTAGGTGCACCTAATGGAAGGTTAGAACAGAGGTAAATCTCCAGGGGAGATAGACAAGGCAAAGTCCCTTAATCAGTGTACAACTACTATTCGGCCTAGGTAATCACTATTAGTATAGAGGTAGATGGGTCAAATACCCAAAAGGTAGACAGAATTATGGCTGTAGATACAATATACCGTAATCGAAAGAATATTAATGAATCTGAGGGGAAATTATGATGCTGAGTGGTTAATGGGTGAGGTAAAATGCAACCTTTAATGAATTTGCTCATAAAATAAATGACATAAAATAATGACATAAAAGGCTTTAATAACGTGGCAATGAAAGACTATGTAAAGTAAATAAGTAAATAAAACCTTTGCAAAGTCTATCCGTGAGACAGCACCTCCACTAGCAGCATTAATTGAGTCTGGACTAGCCTTGCTCTGAGACTATGAATAGCACAGAGCAAATCATATTGCAACAGAGTAACACAATAGTAACACAGCAGTTTATCTTTGTGTTGATGTCTTGTATTTTGTTTAATTTAGTTCACTTTATTCCGTGTCACTGTATCATGAGTTATTATGCTTATTTTTTGCTCTACACTGTTTGGCTTCTGTGATTCTTTTTTTCTTTGTGAGTGCAGGCTTCCTTCACGATTTGAAGGATTGTCTATGGGCATCTATTATGGGGAGTATTCTGTTGTGAATATTTTAGCTTTTAGGATAAATACATACTGGTGTATTATTAGTATTATTATAAATCTAGGTTTGCTATGTGCAAGTAACCCCCATTCCCCGGCTCCCGAAGGGTGTCACATCTGTTGCTTCTATAAAGTATATGCTCAGTCTCTCACGTCATACAGAAGGTGCAGGTTAGGTGTGGATGAAAGTAGGAATAGAAGAAGGGTGCTAGGAACTTTTATAAAACAAAAAGGGTGGTTTATGAACACAGTCCAGAAACACTTCAAAGTATATAGACAGTGATGACATGGCAACATTGGAGCTTTATGGAATCATCCTCTGGTAGGTTCCGGTCAAATCTAGAGGAGGTACTTATCTTGGTTATCCGTAATAAAGGATGAGGGAGAAGTATCTTTCTTGAATTCAGTAATGCAACGCTGCCTATCGAGAGGGCCAATCTGACATACATTCAGGTTCCAAATTTAGCAACCCTATTGAAATGTACTGCACACCTCTTCCACATACATGAGCTTCTTGATCCTCTCTACAAGTGCATGCTTGAGAAAAGGGCGCATTACTAAACGCCAAAATAATAAACGGTGACATGACATAGCTAGCTGCAGAAGTGTACACATAAACTTAACTACAGGACTTATATGAGCACCTCAGTTAGAACTCTGAAGAACTACTTCTAGAGCACAGGTGGGGCTTTTTATACCCACATTCTCCCCAGGATGACATCCCTGGAGACAAGACGGAAGGGGAGGGGCAGAATCTGGGACCAGTTAACCCCTTCTAGCCATTAACCCATTTATTAGCCATAATCCGCCTATTAAAATTAAATGTTGTCCCCAACATTTCTAAAATACACTAATTGTGGTAAACAGCTAGAATATATACATTTCAATTATGTACACAGATGATAACACTTACACATATCAGAACATGATGCTGATTCAAATAACAGAAAACAAAGCGGGCAGACAGCAAATGTTGATCTAGAATAGAGTATAAGTAAAACCTAAATGTATATCGGGTGCAGAGCCGCCAACAGGGGGGAGAGCCAGAACAAGTGTCCTGGGCCTGGACAGAGGTCACACCCAACCTGTGTCCAGCTGCTGGGCTTCTGGTTGCCGTCGCTGTGTCCCAGATCTCCCCAGATGCTGCCTGCCTCTTCCCACGCCAGGCCTCTCACGCTGGTGTGTGCCAGAAGCTGGGCACGCCCGAAAGTCGGACCCAGCTTCTGGTGCGCCCAGAGTTGTAGAGAGGCCCAGTGTGGGAGACAGAGAGGCAGGCCCGGTGTGGGAAGAGGCCCCCAGCAGCTGGCAAGAGCCGGGGCCTAGCGACAACAACCAGAGGTAAGTGGTATCTGTATTTGGGGGGGGGGGGGGATGCAGTGTAGTGTTTGTATTTGGGAGGGAGAAGGGGTGTTTATATTTGGGGGTAGTGGTATTTGTATTGAGGGGCAGTGGTGTCTATATTTGGAGGGGGTACTTGTTTGTTTTTTGAGGGAGTAGTGGTGTCTGTATTTGGAGGGGGTAGCAGTGTTTGTATTTGGGGGAGTGTAGTGGTTGTATTTTGGGGGGGTGTAGTGGTGTCTGTATTTGGGGGATTATTTTTATTTGGAGGGGTAGTAGTTTTTGTATTTGTGGGGTAGTGTTGCTTTGTATTCGATAGGAGTGTTGTTTTTGTATTGGGGGGTAGTATTGTGTGTGTATTGTGGCGGGTAATTATTGTGTCAGGTTGTGGGCATTGAGGGGGTGGGGAATTGTATGGGTATTCGAGGGAATTGTGTGTGTGTGTGTGGCCAGGGGAAGATGGTGGTGGTGGTGGGGGTGGGGGGGTGGAATGAAGCAATGGGATTGAGTGAGATGGGTGGAGAGTGAGAGGAGGGAGGAAGGGAGGGAGAGTGATTTAGGAAGAGAGTGGTGACGAGTGCGAGCTAGGGGTGAGAAATACAGTGTGAAAGGGGAAGGCTGGCAAGGCCACCTACATGGGGGAAAAGGAGAGGGGGAAAAGCTCTAGTCCTGGGCCCCGGGAAATCTATTGGCAGCCCTGATCGAGTGCACGGGAATAGTGGACTTTCCCTTAAAAAAATCTCAAATAATCTAAGAGAAACAATGCATTCACAGTACTCCTTTGTCATAAATTAAAGAAGTCACTAGAGGGTTACATGAGGTAATAATCTTGAATCAATTACAAAGGACACAAGTTCCTATCAGCCATGCAACAAACTCACCGATGCATAATGTAAACGTCCTAAGATCTTCACCTATACGGTGTATGTTGATAATAAATGCAGACCCAGGAGGAAGCTGTACACTCCGCACACCGTAAGTAAAAAAAATAAAAAAAATCGCTGGGGAATTTTGATCAAATGCTACAATTTTAAAAAGGCTTTGAAAGCGAATAAGAAAAACGTGTTGGGGTGTAGAATACTCATCAATTTCTGAAAGATACAATTTGCCGATTTGAATAACTTGGGAGGGTTTTAAAGAATATATGTTCCACCCCAACATGATATTTCTCAAATGACTAATACAATTAGGGGGTAATTCTATGTTAGCCAAAGCGGCTATACGGGACATTTTCAGCCGAAAATTCCCATTTACTTCCATAGGGATACTCGGCCAAAGATGGCTCGAACAGCCGCCTCGGAAAATCGAGAATAAGTTAGTTATTGGGATAAGTCTCACAGGCAGAGATGAGAGCAGACATGCTTTCATAAAGACATACAATACAATACAATACAATTTTATTGTGTATAATTTAAATTTTTGTTATTTTATTCACTGTGGTAGATTTATGTATATTAAAGCAGTATTTAATGCTTGGACTCCTCTCTTAAACCTTGGGGAAAGAAGCATGCTGCAATGTAGAGCAATGTTGACTACTTATTGACTATTGACTACATATTGACTACAAAACATCTAGTGGATGGAGTGGTGTGGGGACAGCCGTTTTGATGTAGCTCTGCCATTTAATCCCGGTGGATCACGGAAGTGAGTGGGAGCAGCAGAAGCCACCTTCACTTGGATCTCTAGTGGAATCCCTATCATCGGCATTGGCATCTTAAGAGTGATGCATTTAAAGTGATAATTTTAAGTGATAAATATAGTTAGACTATAGTTAATGTACTTACTTTCTTCATGCAAGACCAATGGCCTCAGCTGATATGACATGGATATAATTGCATTCTCTTCACCGGTATGTCCCTTGATGTGCAAGTCCTGTTTAAAAGATTTACTCAGTGGCCATAAGCAGTGATAATTTTGGTATGTCCCTTGATGTGCAAGTCCTGTTTAAAAGATTTACTCAGTGGCCTTAAGCAGTGATAATTTTGGTATGTCCCTTGATGTGCAAGTCCTGTTTAAAAGATTTACTCAGTGGCCATAAGCAGTGATAATTTTGGTATGTCCCTTGATGTGCAAGTCCTGTTTAAAAGATTTACTCAGTGGCCTTAAGCAGTGATAATTTTGGTATGTCCCTTGATGTGCAAGTCCTGTTTAAAAGATTTACTCAGTGGCTTAAGCAGTGATCATTTTGGTATGTCCCTTGATGTGCAAGTCCTGTTTAAAAGATTTACTCAGTGGCCTTAAGCAGTGATAATTTTGGTATGTCCCTTGATGTGCAAGTCCTGTTTAAAAGATTTACTCAGTGGCCTTAAGCAGTGATAATTTTGGTATGTCCCTTGATGTGCAAGTCCTGTTTAAAAGATTTACTCAGTGGCCTTAAGCAGTGATCATTTTGGTATGTCCCTTGATGTGCAAGTCCTGTTTAAAAGATTTACTCAGTGGCCTTAAGCAGTGATCATTTTGGTATGTCCCTTGATGTGCAAGTCCTGTTTAAAAGATGTACTCAGTGGCCTTAAGCAGTGATAATTTTGGTATGTTTGAATATCAAAAGTTTTTTCTTTTTTTTCTTTTCCCCTCTTAACTCTGTGCTGTTAATTGACCAACTGGAACAAGCTGATTTATTGGGGTGGGGGGAGGGTCATGTGACTGCTTTAGATGTATAAAACACTTATTCCCCTTGCATTGGCATGGAAGCATTGGCATCTTAAGAGTGATGCATTTAAAGTGATCATTTTAAGTGATAAATATAGTTAGACTATAGTTTGACTAGAGGTGACTGGGGACTGGATCTACTGCAAACTCTTTTACTCAAGACAACAAACGGTAAGCTATTCAGATCACACTATGATCCCATGCTTGCTAACCTGCATATTTCAACCCCCCACCCCTTTACAACTTATTCACTGCAGTCTCTATCAAAACTGACTGCACATTACACTGAAACCCTGAATGACTCTAGCATTGCAATACAGCTAAACATTTGACAAGGAACAGGCACACACCGGCTGTTTAGTCTGCTCACACTCACTCTGCTCACAACAGCTCCTTGCAGCACTGCCGACCTCTAGCATCATGAACCTGCTATGTATTTTAACTTTTTTCTTTCTCCTGGCCTCATGGAGATGTTACTCCCTCTATCCACTACAAACTCCTCCATCCTGGCCCACACCAACATCACCATACACCCTGGACTACTCAAAAGCCTTTCACTATCTACTGAATGTTGGTGGAGAACTCTAAAAACCAGCACACCAACCACCTCTCACTCAAATGGCAAACATCACAAATCTACAACTTGCAAACAACTACCCAAATTTCTACTCATACTATTACTCTCTTTAGCAGGTGATATTGAACCTAACCCAGGTCCTCCCATTTCAGCTCTGTCCCATGCCCCTGAGAATTCCACCTTTAAATTCCAAAAAGGGCTATCTGTCGCCCATATAAACATCTGGAGCCTGCTGCCCAAACTGGACGAACTAAGGGCATGGTGCCTTATGCATAAACCCAGAGCCATCGTTCTTACAGAAACATGCTATCCCCTAAAACCCCTGATGCAAATATCGCCATTCGGGGATACTCCATTTTTAGGAGAGATAGGTCAAAGAGAGGAGGGGGGGTGTTATTTTATATTGCAGACACGTTACAATTTACACTGTTAAATTGCCCACCAAGCCCACCCTCTTTTGAAATTCTAGTTGGCAAAATCTGCCTCCCCTTTTCTAAGCCCATCTTGCTTGCTGGCATCTACCGCCCCCCTCAAGCCCCTCTACAATCCCTGACTGATATCACCCAATTTCTTGGCTCCATTTCCTCTCTGAATGAGAAGAGTGAGCTGCTAGTTCTTGGGGATTTCAACTTCAATTGGCTTGACCCTAAAAACCACAAAATCCAGATACAACTCAAGTCACTTAACCTATCGCAACTCATTTCCCAACCCACACGGATAAACCTGAAATCGCATAACCATTCCTTGCTAGACTGGATTCTCTCCTCAAACCCCAGCAGAATCCAATCCTCTGGCATACTTCCTGATATTTTCAGTGACCATGCAATAGTGTACTGTGTAAGGAAAATTAAACCGCCCCATTCAAGCCCTAAAGTTCTCCTCACTAGAACATTTAAAAACTTTAACCCACAACAGTTTCTGGATGACTGTAGCAACTGCCCATGGCACAGAATCGATTTAATTCCCGACCCTGATTCTGCACTCGACTATTTCCAATCTGAGTTCTTAAAACTCTGCGATACCCATGCTCCACTACGCAAAATAAGGGTACGGGGGGCCCACCTTCCATGGGTTACACCTGACCTTATAGCACTTTACCAGTTCAGGGATGCCTTGTGGAAAAGCTACAAAGTAACTGGCACTACCAAGGATCTCAATAACTACAGATGCATGAGGAACATGTGCACAAGGCAAACAAGGCATGCAAAAGCACAATATTACTCTGACAATCTCCACCAAAATACAACAAACCCAGCTAAGTTCTGGAAGGTTATTAACAATATATTCCAGCCTCCAAACCATCAACAACCAAGTAATATCACTAAGGGGGATATTACTCTGACAAACCCCACTGACATTGCAAATGCATTCAATGATTACTTTGTGGGGTGTGCCACTAACTTATTAGCGAAACGCAGCCCAAACCACAAACCTGAATCTCATCCTGGGAGTACCCCTATAGTCCCACCCCCTCCCAACACTGCCCACATTTTTCAATTTGGCCCAGTATCTGAAGAGGAGATTATACAAGCGCTCCTCAAACTAAAACTAAGCAGCCAATGTGGACCCGATTTACTACAATCTAGGTTCCTACGACTTGGTGCCCCAGCCATTGCCAAACCAATTGCGTCCTTAGTCAACTCTATCCTGTCTGCAGGCCATATCCCTAAGACCTGGAAAACTGCCAGAGTTGTCCCAATCTTCAAAAGTGGGGACAAAAACACTGTCTCAAACTACAGGCCAATCTCCTTTCTCCCAATTCTATCCAAAGTCATGGAAAAATGTGTCCACTCCCAACTAAGCAATTTCTATACCAAAACAAATTTCCCTAGCCAATTCCAATCTGGCTTTCGTCCCAAACATTCCAGCGTAACTACCCTGCTAAAAGTTTGCAATGAAATCCAGTGTGGAATGGAACGGGGACAACTCACTGGTGCAGTATTCCTAGATTTTGCAAAGGCTTTTGACACAGTTGATCATGCTATCCTGCTTAACAAACTCCAGAGCTCTGGAATAGGGAAGCATGCTTTAAACTAGTTTCAGTCCTACCTATCAGGAAGATCCCAACATGTGTCCTTCTCAGGCTCTAACTCCAACCCCCTGGATATCACCTGTGGTGTCCCGCAAGGCTCTGTTCTGGGGCCCCTACTCTTCTCAGTGTTCATTAATGATCTTCCCACAGCTTGTAAGGAAGCCTCAATACACATGTACTGTATGCAGATCACACAATCCTATATGCACACAGTCATAGCCTCTCTGACCTTCAACACATACTTCAGTCTGACGTTTTGAGACTCGAAAACTGGATTTCCCAAAACAAACTGTTTTTAAACACTGACAAGACTGTAACAATGGTATTTAATTTTTACTATTATGCTTGACATCATGTTTCGTTGTTTTTAATCACATTGTAAAAATTTTTGTATACACATTGTCTATTGTATATATATATTCGTATGTTTTCAACCAAACTGGCAGAGGTTAATATACTACACATGGGAGTCGCCACTCATTTGATGATTGATATCTGCTGAGTCTGTGTCTAGAGTAGACAATCAGATTTTGTTTGTACCTATATATATGTGCTGGGTGTATGTAACAAGTATCTTTGATAAAGTCCCTTGCACGGGATGAAACGCGTCAGAGCTTGTGTCTTGATGTCTAGCTTTTTGTAATAAAGAACTTTTAATTCATCACGCCGCAGTTGGCTCTCACGCACAGCCCCAGGAAGATCAGCGCACGCGCACGCACCATCACGTGGACTCCCAGACCAGCGCAGCCGGTTGCAGAGGCACAGCTCCCATACAGCTTCCACATACATCGGTGAGGTGAGGGGCAGGCTCGCAAGCCTACAGCGGAGTGGCGGTTTCCACGGCCGGCGTCTCTTCCAGGAACGCCAAACACACGTGTTTTTCCCAGCCACGGCATACCCGGTAGCCGTTGATGGCTCATCACGGGGCACGTCATCAAGCTTTCACATGGCTGGAAAGGGTGGTATGTGAGACCAGTCGGTAAGGTTAGCATTATTGGGACTCTTATGGGTCACAGTTAGGTTGACGGTGGTCATTTTTTTCTGTGCCCCTTGTCCACATTTGCTCATTAACCTCCGACTGATTCCTTCATAAAATCATACACCACCCCATGTTTATAGTACATGCACTTTATATTTTATACCTGCTTGGAGATTCCAATCCTTGGCTCTACCTGGACAGTGATTGTATACTTCTACATATGATTGTTTAGCATATGGGACATTGGAGTTCATTCTCCCTTTTTTCTGTATTTGGGACCAAGACTAAATTTGTAAAGCTTCCTGTGACTGAGCTCCTGATTAGAACCAACGCTAACACCACCCTAACACCTGTCACTAGTTTTAAATACCTGGGCTTATGGTTTGACTCCCAGTTAACATTCAGGATGCACATTGATACCCTGACAACCAAGACCTATGCCAAACTAGGGGTACTTTACAGGAACAAATCCTCCCTAAGTCTCCTGGTCAGAAAGCGTATCGCACCGCAGATGCTAATGCCAATTATTGACTATGGAGACATAGTATATGGCTCTGCGCCTCAAACCCACCTTAGCAAACTTGACACCCTCTACAATTCAATTTGTCGTTTTGTTCTCCAATGCAACTATAACACACATCACTGCGAAATGCTCAAAGAACTAGATTGGTCAACACTAGAGTCTAGGCGCAATGTTCACCTTTCCTGTCTTGCCTTTAAATTCTTCATGGGCAAGCTACCCAGCTACCTGAACAAGCTCCTCACCCCTACCACTTGCAGCACCTATCACCTGAGATCAGACTCCAAAAGACTGTTCATGATCCCAAGGCTCAACAAAGTATCCGGACGTTCCTCCTTCTCTTACTGTGCACCCCAAAACTGGAACAACCTACCAGAGACTCTCACATCCACCACCAGTTTAAGTTCTTTCAAATCTAAGGCTGTCTCACATTTTAATCTGGTCTGTAACTGTTTCATACGCTCATAATATATATTTTTTTTAACTGTGCGTGCAATGTCTTGTATATAATGTATACCCTGTTCATTTATGTAACTGTACTTGTAACCATGTATTATTTGTTTTACTCTGTGCCCAGGACATACTTGAAAACGAGAGGTAACTCTCAATGTATTACTTCCTGGTAAAATATTTTATAAATAAATAAATAAATAATACTGTACACCCACATAACCATATAGATATATGGGGCTATTTGGTACAGATGCAGCCCAATGGTTTGTTGCACAATCGGCCAGAAAACTGCAGATGGCAACTTCCTGAACCACTGCCTGCTCGTGGAAACCCCGCAACGAGACTTATGGCGATCAGGTTTAACACAGCAGGCGTCCCTGCTTCTGAGTGGGACTCCCGCTGTGTGAATCCTACCAGGCTGCATCAGTCTGAAAGAGAAACGCAGTGAGTAGACAGAATCAGTCACTCTCTTTGCGCACCTCTAACAGGCGATTACACAGCTTTTATTTTATTTAGTAATATAGGATTGAAGCATGGGGTATCCGGACGTTTGCCCATTGCCTTGTATGTGTGTGTGGGGGTGGGGGGAGTGCTGGGGGTAGAGGTAGGTGAAGGGGGTTGTTTCCCCAGGGTCGCTGGTTAGACCTCTCGGGTGGGTAGTGGGAGGGATTAACCCCATCATTACCTTAACGGTAGTAATGACGGTAATGAAGGGGTTAAACCCTCCCGCAACCCTCCCGTTAGGCCTAACCACACACCCTGGGGAAACTACCACCTTCACCCATCCCCTCTACCCCCAACAAACCAGATACTTTGGTTTAGCCCCTAGCCAGACGCTAAGGTAATGAAGATGCTTTTATTTTATTTTAATTACATAGTATTGAAGCAGGGGATATCCGGAGTTGAACCGCATTAATTTCAGTCCCGGTACCCCCTTGTTCCTGAGTTACAGGTGCCGGTATCTCCCTGAAGGTTTAATTTGCCTGTGTGACGTGACCAGGAGATACCGGCACCCCATACCAGAACCTGTGTATCGAGAAGAAGGGGATTCCTGGACCTGAAATGAATGCGGTTCAGCTCCGGAGACCCCCTGCTTGAATCCAATGTTATTAAAATTAAATAAAAGCAGTGCGGTCGCATGTTAGATGTGCGCAGGGAGAATGACTGATGTTGTCCACTCTCTTACAAACTGATGCAGCCCTGTAGGATTAACACAGCGGAAGTCCCATTCAGAAGCAGTGGCCTACGCTGTGTTAATCCTGATGGGTCATTCCCCCCTGCTCTGCACTTTGCTGTGAATGCTCCACGCTTGGTCTGCGGTTCCCCAGCACATGTACTGTGGCAGTTTCGAGGTACAACTGGCTGCATCTGCAAGCGATAAAACTCCAAAAGACCCCTTGTGTTCCGTTCCAGTGAATTTGCTTTAAGGTGTTTTCTGGTGCCACAAATGAATAGTCCATAAGGGGTCTTATGGAATAGCACAGTTTAGTAAATATGGGACTTAATGGGGTACCAAACAAATCTGATGGTTGAGTTTCAGTATGTGCTATCTCACCTCTGCAAGCACGCAAAAGCGTGGAGTTTAAGAAACTCATTCTTTATAAACTAAGCATTTTATGTCCCAAAGATGCTTCTCTGTAATGCATCCATTGTAGGTTAGTAAGTTCAGCCCAGATTCACTAAACCATCTTAATCTTACTGTTGTTATAGAGGTAACGGGGATCAAGTTCTGTGCATTGACGTGTTTTACTAATGTTACTGCATTTCAATTAAAATATGGAGTCCTTTCCCAATCTACCTTTTAAAGGACCTATTAACTACACTTGACATTGAATTTCATCTCTAAACTTCTCAGATTTAAAATATCATGTAATGTGTATATAATTGGCTCACATTACACAGACAGATAGAAAACCATGTATAAGCTCCAGGTGGCCAGACTGCATGTGCACAGTGGCGGGGATGAATGGGTAAACGGAGCTGATACCGGACAATAGAAGATAAAGTGGTGCAGCTAGAACATATGGGGAATGAGGGGGGAGCAGGAGGGGAACAAATGTGGGGACAACAAAGGCCGTGATGAGTAGCCCCAAGTCCCCACGTCCCCGGCAGTCCCGGTGTGGAGTAACTTTTACTCACGATTAGTCACCGCTGTTTCCACTGACGCTGCCAGCTGCTGTGCGTCCTCCAGATGGCTTCCGGTAGTGTGCATTCGATCTTCCTCCAGATGGCTTCCGGTAGTGTGCATTCGATCTTCCGAGGAAAAGTAGCAAAAATAGATCAAAACAACAACCGCTTCAAGGGAAAAATTGAGAACTCACCAGCAAAGGAACTAAAAAAATATTTAATAAGACAACATAAAAAGCACAAACACAAACAGTGACTGGACTCTCCTCCCTTCAACTCCGCGAATGCAGAATCCCACTTTGGAAGAAAATTCCCAGCATACAAATAGGATGGATGCAGTCTACAGTTAAAGGTGCAAGCATAAAGAACTTTATTCAGATATAGGTGCAGCACAAGTTACCAGGAAATAGCAGACCTGGACATGATTCAGGTGCCCCAGGACCACTCCTCCCAGGTAACATGCTCTCTGCACCTACTGTATGTCTGAATAAAGTTCTTTATGCTTGCTCCTTTAACTGTGAGAGGATCCATTCTGTTTGCATGCTGCAGATGTAAAAATAATTGTCCTCAGAACAGCAACAACACGACAGTTGACAAATCATTCACAATATATTACTGCATTTTAGATATCCTTTTGGTGGACATGGCTATTAAGGGACCTAGGACATAAAATGGAATAAAAAATACATTTGTATTGGCAAATGAGTAAAGGTTGATTAAATGGTGCATTGCAGAGTGTATGGCTGATATAAGAAAGGAGAATTGAATTTCTACGTGAAGACACTTAGGAATACAGTGAAAATGAAAAGGAAGAGAAAACTGCCAGCTGACTCCATGTCAGCAAGTCATTTTGATCCAATACAGATTTAATAACTCTTATTCCAGCATATTACGGTTCTTAAAAGTCCGACACATCTATGGAGAATCAAGAGTTGGACAACCAGTTCTGGAGTATTATCTCATGATGACATGGAGTCAGGTGGCACTACTTCTAAACAGTCCAATGTATCAATCTTTGAAAACATAACTACAATAAGTGATTGCTACGGTATGTTGGTTTTCATGCATAATTAACATTTTTATATCTATTCTTGGGCCGTTTTGCTGCTAAATACGTCATGTACATCTTCAAGTGAGTTTTGGTGACAAATCAGCTAGAGGAGCCTAAAAATGAAATGCCAAGAGCCTTGATGTTTTGGGCACAATAGCCATATCTACTGTATGTATCCATATGATTAGTCCAGCACATGATACAGCAGTATTAATGTGCTTTTCTCATTGAACACATTTGCACCAGCTTTAATAGCATTAGAATGTCACTTAAACTTTTGTGGAACTACTACAAATGATTGCCACCATGTAAATTATTGGTACTGGTGCCATCATTCTCATCATTTCAGCACCAAACCAGTTTTTCTTTTACTTTTCTTTCTGCCACTCCATCATGATCACAGTAAATACCTTTATATGATCCACACCTTACTCATCCTAATGCCTGAAACTACCACATGCACCCCCTCCAGACTTTTAACCTTAATGACTCAATGGTGCACACATGCAGTGATGTTTTTGTAGTGGGGAAAAAAAAAGTGCAGACATCCTAAACAATAAAAGTACATGTCTATCTAAACTACAAAAATTATGCAGGAATCATGGGAGAAAAGGTAGGGTTAGTACCAGTTAGTATCCCTGCACTAGCTTAATAATATTATGATCATATAAAGCCACGAGAGCTCCCCCACAAAAATAGCACCACACTTATGTGTATGTAGGTATTAAGTGTATTGAATATCTTAGTGTCAGGAGTCCTCGAGCAGTTAATAGTGCTTAAGAAGGTACGGCGACTAACATTTAAGAATGTAATCATAAAACACTATAAAATAGATGATAAAACAATAGAATATATAAATATAAAAAGATTTCTTGGAGCCTGCCACATACTTAATTAGTCTTGAAAAAAAAAACCCACAAGACAACCGTGGGCTTACTGTCTCAGAAAGGAAACATCTGCTACATGTAAATGGGAAGTGGTTAATTGTTACCTCACCCTTTTTAAGTCAGGAACTGGCGAGAGGAGGTTTGCAGTACAATATGTCAGAATGTGGACATAAGGTTTGGGACAATATTACCTTTTCAACAGCCTAGTGCTTTGTTTAAATAAAAACCTATAGTACCATACTTTAAATACAGTATAACAACCAATACAATATTCCCCATGATTCAATTGGGTTTCCAAATATATATAAATATATACATATATATATATATATATATATATATATATACATATATATATATATATATATATATGTATGTGTTTTTTAATATATATATATATATATATATATATATATATATATATATATATATATATAAAACACACATTCCCAGCTAGCTCAAACTCCTAAACCCACCACATCATGAATATATATATATATGAATATATATATATATATATATATATATATATATATATATATATATTTCAAAGAGTGCTACTGAGCGTTGCAAATGTATACAACAAAAGACAGGGGTGCCCAATGCTACATCCAATTGATAAAACATATATGGTAATAAGTATAAAGTTTAAATACTTAATTAATAATTACTTGGTTATTTAGTTAAACCCTTTGGCCAAAGTGTCGTAAGCCTGCAAACGTCAAGGTATAACCAATAATGCAGGTCCTACAATACACATATATATATAACACCCTTCTCCTCCCCCGCCACCCCCTAAGCGAGATTTGCATGTTACTACGGTATGGTGCAAACCTGCAGTCTCACGCAAGGCCTGCACCTCCGCTGATGGGGAGCTTGGTGGTGTGGGGTGCAGCACCTCCACCCATGGGGATCCAAGCGTTGGAACAAATACAGTAATACACACAACACACAGCAATGATAAAAAATACTATTTATCGGCAGGTCCCTCCTGATACATAAACAGTAATGCAGTCATAAACAATAATAACAATAGCACACAACCCACAGTGTATTCCAATAGGCTGGGTGTCCAACAAGGTAACCCCAAATGTATGTGAGGGCAGTGCTACCTTCCCTGATGTATTTGGCGGTGCACGTTGGTACCTTCCTGATTACAATGCCATAGCCAGGGTTTCTTCTTCTGATATCGGGAGCGATTTATGTGATCCCACATAACAGGGCCTCCCAACAATATGCCCCTCACTCCATACTTCCGGCAGCCACATGGTAGTATTCCTCCACGAGTCGTTCTGCTCAGTCGCTCTGCAGGTACGCAACTACCAGAAATGTCCCTGAGATATGGCCATCCCTATAGCACTCAACAAGGGTGGCTCAGGGCCTAACGCGTGCTTCGGGTTGCTGACCTAGTCCTGGGTCACCTACTGGCTCCCCAGACACAACCGTATTCTCCGAGAGTCCACCAGATCTGACATGCAGTTCCCAGTCTCCAGAGGATATCCTGTTCCCCCAGGGGATATCCTCTCACTCATGGCTGCGGAGGAAACACCTACCTTCAGGACTGAACGGGAGTGGAGTCTTGTACCAATGACATCCCTACAAGTGATGGTGCATCCCAAGCAGCAAAGGAGCGCCACAGCTGTGGTGGTTCCTGGAGAGACGGCGTCGGGCGTGTCTGCTCCTGGCCGGAAGGACCACGCGACTGCCAGGATTCCACGTACTGGTGAGGATGTGTCTTCTTCCTTCCAGGCTCCAGCGGAGAGGTACTTCTTCCCACGCGGAGGACGACGACAACACCCTTCCGGTGCAACTGAATGACTCCATCGTGGAGTTGAGCGCCGGGGTGGAGGTGGACACTGCCGTACCCAATCCGGTGAGTAGCACTCATGTGTCCAGGATAATCCACAGTGCTATTCATATGCTTCTTTAAGAAAATGTGTCTTAAGGTGGGTCTTAAAGGTGGATAGAGAGGATGTTAGTCTGGTATTGAGGGGAAGGGCATTCCAGAGGTGCGGGGCAGAAAGTGAGAAAGGTTTAAGGTGTGAGAGGGCTTTATGAGAATGAGGGCCTGAGTCAGAGTTTTAGCAGTCCAGTAACAGAGGAAAGGGCCTATCTTCGTGATAAGTTTTAAAAACGTTTTGAATGTGAGAGGAGAATGTGAGAGAGGAATCGAGTGTGACACCTTGGCAGTGTGCTTGGGCTACTGGGTGAATGATCGTATTTCCAACAGTAATGTGGAAGGAGGTAGTAGGGCCAGGTTTGGGAGGAAGTATAAGGAGCTCTGTTTTTGCCATGTTAAGTTTCAGTCGGCGGATGGCCATCCAGGAGGAAATTCCAGAGAGACATTCAGAAACTTTGGTCTGTATAGCAGGTGTAAGGTCAGGGGTTGAAAGGAAATTTGTGTGTCGTCAGCATAGAGGTGATATTTAAATCCCAAAATGTGATTAGGTCACCTAGAGAGAGTGTGTAAAGAGAAAAGAGAAGGGTCCAAGGACAGAGCCCTGGGGTACCCCCACAGAGAGATCGATAGAGGAGGTGTTAGCAAAAGAGACACTGAAAGTACGATGGGAGGGGTAAGAGTAGATCCAGGATAGAGCTTTGTTCAGAATACCAAGAGTATGGAAAATGTGGAGGAGAAGAGGGTGGTCCATGGTGTGAAATGCTGCAGAGAGGTCGAGTAATATGAGCAGAGTGTAATGACCTCTGTCTTTGGCAGCATGGAGGTCGTCGGTTATTTTAGTGAGGGCTGTTTCAGTAGAGTGAGCAGTGCGGAAGCCAGATTGTAGGGGGTCTAGAAGAGAATAGGTGTTGAGAAAGTGTAGCAATCGAGAGACTACAGCTAACTACGATGACCCAGCTAACTTCTGGAAGGTTATCAACAATATATTCCAGCCTTCTAACCATCAACAACCAAGTAATATCACTAAGGGGGATATTACTCTGACAAACTCCACTGACATTGCAAATACATTCAATGATTACGTTGTGGGGTGTGCCACTAACTTATTAGCAAAACGCAGCCCAAACCACAAACCTGAATCTCATCCTGGGAGTACCCACATGGCCCCACCCCCTCCCAAAACTGCCCACAATTTTCAATTTGGCCCAGTATCTGAAGAGGAAATTACACAAGCGCTCCTCAAACTAAAACTAAGCAGCCAATGCGGACCTGACTTACTACAATATAGGTTCCTACGACTTGGTGCCCCAGCCATTGCCAAACCAATTGCTTCCATAATCAACTCTATCCTGTCTGCAGGCCATATCCCTAAGACCTGGAAAACTGCCAGAGTTGTCCCAATCTTCAAAAGTGGGGACAAAACACTGTCTCAAACTACAGGCCAATCTCACTTCTCCCAATTCTATCCAAAGTCATGGAAAAATGTGTCCACTCCCAATTAAGCGATTACTATACCAAGACAAATTTCCCAAGCCAATTCCAATCTGGCTTTCGTCCCAAACACTCCACCGTAACTACCCTGCTAAAAGTTTGCAATGAAATCCAGTGCAGAATGGAACGGGGACAACTCACTGGTGCAGTATTCCTAGATTTTGCAAAGGCTTTTGATACAGTTGATCATGCTATCCTGCTAAACAAACTCCAGAGCTCTGGAATAGGGAAGCATGCTTTAAACTGGTTTCAGTCCTACCTATCAGGTAGATCCCAACATGTGTCCATCTCAGGCTCTAACTTCAACCCCCTGGATATCACCTATGGTGTCCCGCAAGGCTCTGTTCTGGGGCCCCTACTCTTCTCTGTGTTCTTTAATGATCTTCCCACAGCTTGTAAGGAAGTCTCAATACACATGTTTGCAGATGATACAATTCTATATGCACACAGCCATGGCCTCTCTGACCTTCAACACATACTTCAGTCTGACTTTTTGAGACTCGAAAACTGGATTTCCCCAAACAAACTGTTTTTAAACACTGACAAGACTGTAACAATGGTATTTGGGACCAAGACTACATTTTTAAAGCTTCCAGCGACTGAGCTCCAGATTAGAACCAACGCAAACACCACCCTAACCCCTGTCACTAGTTTTAAATACCTGGGCATATGGTTTGACTCCCACTTAACATTTGGGATGCACATTGATACCCTGACAACCAAGACCTATGCCAAACTAGGGGTACTTTATATGAACAAATCCTCCCTAAGTCTCCTGGTCAGAAAGCGTATTGCACAGCAGATGCTAATGCCAATTATTGACTATGGAGACATAGTATATGGCTCGGCATCTCAAACCCACCTTGGCAAACTTGACACCCTCTACAATTCAATTTGTCGTTTTGTTCTCCAATGCAACTACAACACACATCACTGCTAAATGCTCAAAGAACTAGATTGGTCATCACTCGAGTCTAGACGCAAAGTTCACCTTTCCTGTCTTGCCTTTAAATTCTTTATGGGCAAACTACCCAGCTATCTGAACAAGCTCCTCACCCCTACCGCAGCACTTATCACCTGAGATCAGACTCCAAAAGACTGTTCATGGTCCCAAGGCTCAACAAAGTATCCGGCCGTTCCTCCTTCTCTTACCATGCACCCCAAAACTGGAACAACCTACCAGAGACTCTCACATCCACCACCAGTTTAAGTTCTTTCAAATCTAAGGCTGTCTCACATTTTAATCTAGTCTGTAACTGTCTCATACGTCCATAATATATATTTTCTTTAACTGTGCATGCAATGTCTTGTATATAATGTGTACGCTGTTCATTTATGTAACTGTATTTGTAACCATGTATTATTTGTCTTAACTCTGTGCCCAGGACATACTTGAAAACGAGAGGTAACACTCAAGGTAATAGTTCCTGGTAAAATATTTTATAAATAAACTACAAGACGTTCAAGGAGTTTGGAGGCAAATGGCAGGAGGGAGACATGTTAATAGTTAGAAGGACAGGTAGGGTCAAGCTTGCTGTTTTTGAGTAATAGTATAACGGTTGCATGCTTGAAGGAGGATGGAAAGGTACCAGAGTAGAGGGAAGAGTTAAAAATCTGTGTGAGCATAGGGATTATTGAAGGAGCAAGAGGTTTTAGGAGATGGGCTGAAATGGGATCAAGAGGGCAGGTGGTAGAGGGAGAAGAGGAGGTCAGCAGTGACACATCCTCCTCCAAGATAGCAGAAAAAGAGTCAAGAAAGGCAGGAGGAGAGTTAGAATCTTGTAGATCACTGGTGGGTGGAAGGAGAGTTCTCTGTAGAGTAGGCTGCAGAAGCTTTTAGGAAACACGAGGAGATCAAGCTAGGGGTAATAGAACCCACAGGCTTAGTCTTACATTTCTATGAGTAACCCTCCCAGGAATCATTATTCTGGGTACTACAGGCCAGGCCTGTGGCCATAAATTATCAAAACTTAGCAGGTCTGAAAGGTTAATAGTCCAATGGCTCCAGCAGTGCCATGGGTTCGACTACACTTTTGTCCCTGGGCCCATCATAAGGGAGACAGAGGCCAACCAAAAGGATTGGCTGAGGGATGCTATAATTGAATATCTAGCCTCCTCCAAGTGCAGTCACTCCCGGTACTACCATGATGAGAAAGTCTGCTACCTAATGAGTGTATGGAGGGTAGGTAGAGGCAATGAGTGTATGGAGGGTAGGTAGAGGCATCTATATGGATCGGGTAGAGTATAAATTCTTTATGGGCAAGCTACCCAGCTATCTGAACAAGCTCATCACCCCTACCTCATGCAGCACTTATCATCTGAGATCAGACTCCAAAAGACTGTTCATGGTCCCAAGGCTCAACAAAGTATCCGGCCGTTCCTCCTTCTCTTACCGTGTACCCAAAAACTGGAACAACCTACCAGAGACTCTCACATCCACCACCAGTTTAAGTTCTTTCAAATCTAAGGCTATCTCACATTTTAATCTGGTCTGTAACTGTTTCATTCGCCCATAATATATATTTTCTTTAACTGTGCATGCAATGTCTTGTATATAATGTATACCCTGTTCATTTATGTAACTGTATTTGTAACCATGTATTATTTGTCTTAACTCTGTGCCCAGGACATACTTGAAAACGAGAGGTACCTCTCAATGTATTACTTCCTGGTAAAATATTTTATAAATAAATAAATAAATATATCCAAACGGAATCCAAAAAGGGTGTACTCGGTCACCATTCCTGATCACGAGGGCAGGTTAGTTAAAAAGCCTGACCCTTATCACTACTATTAGAGGAAGTAAAGATTCTCCATGTTATAGGAGGGATCTGTAATGCCTCACTGTTATGAGTATGCGATCAACTGTATACTATCAATTGTAATAATGATAGTAATAATGATGTAATAATTGTTATGCATTGTCCCAGGTTATTCCAGCTGAAGGATTGTACACAAATTTAGGTTCTCAGCAGGGTCCATGAGATTTCACCAGGGGGAATGTGTAGCCATGTCTTCTTTTTGGCTACTAATCTGCCTTACCTAACACATAAGCCCTGGTACCAGCGTAGGCAGTGTTAAGGCTAATCTGGGTTTTCACCTGCAGTAAGCAGCTCCCTTGAGTGACAGGGGGGGTGGGCTAAGGTCTGTGTTCTGCCCAATCAGGGGCTCAGACCTTGGAACCTCCCCGGGGTACTTAAGGGGCTGCACATCTAAATTTCGAGTGTTATCTCCCCTGAGAGAGTGTTCCAGGGAGAGTGGAAAATCAGGACTCTGATCACCTTCCATCCCTTAAGGGAGTGAACAACTACCCCTTATCCCACCAGGGGATAAGGGAAGAGCAGAGGATTGACCCTTGTGGCCTCAAGTCTCCTGGGTTGATTCCAAGGACCATCCGGCGGAGGGAAGATCTCTGAATCAGTTATATGCTATATTCGTGTTGGAGAATAAAGCATTACAATTTGATATACTGTATACCCTGCCTGAGACTACAATTAATCAGGGGGGAGTAAGAGAAAGAGAGTTCTCCTGCAGGGATTGCATCCAGCACTCCTGGAGCCTGAAAGAGATGGAGGCATGGCACCAATGAGAAAGAACCAACCATAAACCAAAGCCTGTCCTGTCTTCTCCATTACCAACGGCAGAAACTCAGAGCTTCTGTGAGCCAACAGGTACCAAGCACATGACACTGTGCCTGTTACATACATAACCAAATATCCTTCCACTAGTAAGAATACACTGCTCTGCTTGCATATAATATTTGATAAAGGATGGGGGCTAAAGGAGTAAAATTAACTCTGGCCACAAAAGAATCCCTTATGATATACATGCTCAAATGGACCTCCTTGCATAAAAATTAAAAAATAACTTTTCATTTGATATTTTTTTAGGAAAAAATAATTTTACAGAAGAAAAACTAAATTAAAAAAAACGCACATTTAAAATCCTCAAACTCACAACAGGCTGCAACCTAGTTAATAAATTAGTCTTTCTTTGCTGCATTAATTTCACTCTTGGTACAATATATGTCAATACAATTAGAACAAGCCAATGTGGAATTAGATGAACTTCTTAAAAAAAAAAAAAAGAGTAGAAAATTGGGACAAAAATTTAAGAAAATGTCGAACTAAAATTGAAAAACAATATAGTAAATAATAGACAGCACTACTTCATCCAACTTGTATCAGAATAGCTTAAAAAAATGCAAGTACTGTATGGTGCGATGGGAACACAGGAAACCCTCAATTCCTAGAGCCAATACTATATTTATATAAGCGTTCCCCGCACTCACTTTGTCATCGAAGTAATAGAGACAATAAGAAAGTTAATGAAAAATATATAATTTTGCTGGTGAAAAAATATGAACATCAAAAAAGACAAAGTATATACAACACACATGTGTACACTGACTCCATAAATCACATGAACCAATATATATCAAAGCAAAAAAAGAAAGTAACAATATAGCGGATAGTAAGCCACTGTCTCACAATTATAGCTTTGTGAACAGCTATATCAACTGTGTGCACAAAAAGAAAATACTTATCCATTGCTTAGAAGAACAAAGATGGTTGTTCAGTGTGTATGCAGGATATATCAAGAACACAAAATGTACAGGATTTTCCTATTACATGGCCAACTTAAAGTAAACACTGTTACTAAAATTGGGGCACTGTCATACCCCTGGGTGGGTGTTTAGGCCTTGTGGGAGAGGTTAAGCTCTCCCGGGGGAGGCCTAACCACCAACCCCGGAGCAACTATGAAGATGGCCTTTGGCCTAGGGTGGGGGTTTAGGCCTCCCAGGTGAGTAGCGGGAGGGGTTAAACCCTTCATTACCTTAGTGGTAGTAACCGCTAAAGTAATGAAGGGGTTAACTCCTCCTGCAACCGTCCCGGTAGGCCTATCCACCCACCCTGGAGAAACTAAAAGTTTCACTCAACCCCTCTACCCCCAACAAACCAGGCACTGCTATTTAGCCCCTTTATTACCTTAGCGGTTAGGCACTAAGGTGACGCAGAGCTGTACATTTCTTTTTATTACATAAGATTGAAGTAGGGGGTCCCGGGAGCTGATATTAATGCGGATCAGTAAGAATATGTAGTAAAAATAAATTTTCTCGTTCATATGCACATCACGGAAACCATCTCGCAACCCTTCTGGTGGCGAGATCGGAATCTGCGAGTTGCAGCCACGATGTGCATCTCGGAGCTACCTGAATAGCAGTTCATTTAAAAAAATGTGCGTTTGGCCATTGTTTGAGCTACTGCTCTTTTTGTCTGAGCGGGAGTGCTAGCGATCGGAAAGAAGCAGTTTCCAAGTGAGTTTGACATGTTATCGGAGCTCTCTGAATAGCTACAAATGCAAACTCTCTTGAAAAGTGCTCTTACATATCGATAAGTCACTTATCAAAGTTTACTGAATAGGCCCCTAAGACTTTCAAGAAAAGATACACACAGACATTTTTTAAGGTTACAAAGACCGAATACAGACCTCCCTGAAAGAGAGGGAAGACCAGAAGGGGTAAAGGAAAGTCTAAGAAACTAGGAAACCTGGGGGTAAAGACTTAAAGGTAGAAAAACACCCCACATGAGGTCATTAATCTCATGGATATCAGTTTAAGTGATCAGGAAATACAAATTCTTTAAAAGGACCAACATTCTCATCATCATGTAGTCTATACCTATTTGGATGGATAAAATAAATTGATTGATTTACAAGTATACTAGGTATGCACAACTTTCATAAAAGAAAGAACAAAAGAGAACTCTCTCTCCCTCCCCCTCGCTCTCTCGCACTCAATCCACCCTCTCTTTCTCTCTCTTTCTTGCCCCCCTCTCTATCCCCCACCCCTCTTTCTCTCTCTTCCAGTCTCTCTCTCCCTGACCCCGTCTCCCAATAGCCATATTTCAAGGACTTGGAATCCGCTGGATTTGAAAATATCCGGAATGCATCAGGCAGATTTGCAGTGATAGAAAGAAAACGAAAACGAATTCTGGTGGAAATGTTGCCTCTCTCTACCCTTTACCTCTGTTTTTATATTAAAGTCAGTTTATACCAACGACAGCCATGAACACTAATATAGTAATGTTTACTAAATTAGTTACGAGAGATTTAGAAAAATTGACAAAAGAACAAAACAAGATAACATGAGTAAAAGCGAAAGGAAAGGGCTAAAAGTATTGAGAGAAATACAGAAACCATAATTAAACCAACCGACATGGGGAGGGACATCATTATCCAGCAAAACAAAAATATGCTAAAGAAAATCTAAGATTTTTTTAAATAATATTAAATGCTACGAAATATTAACATGTGACCCAACTATTTCTTACTCCAACAAAACAATATCAAATAGTAAGAACAGGGTTGAATGATAAGGTGATAGCCAAAAGGGAGTACGACTACATGATCGTAAAGAATCCAAAGACAACAACGTTGTATAGTGCACTGTAACGCCTTTAAATCCTGCAGGGAGCAGGTTAAATGCAGCAGGCATTCAACTCGACTCCACCTGCCTAATCAGAGCTCTATGAAATAGTGTCATGTGAGACACAGGAAGAGGATTCCTGAGCTCACAATTGGGGCTGACCCAGGAAGGACAGACCAGAAATTCCCTAGTCCACAACTGGGCTGACCTGGGGAACAACAGATGTCCTGAGCTGCATAAGGACTGCAGGCTGATAGCAACACAAAGGGGTCAAGACTTCTAAACCTGGATCCTGATATTGCCATAGCACACAAGGCTGCGGACCCAGGAGAGCAGAGAGGCCTTCCCCTACAACTACAAGAAACAGATAAGACTTTCTTATGGGACTGTTGTGTGTGTATATATATATATATATATATATATATATATATATATATATATATATAATATATATATATATATATAGATATATATATATATCTATATATATCTATATATATATATATATATATATATATATATATATATATATATATATCAAAACAGAGAGATAACTGCATCAAAAATCAATATATAATAATAATAATGTTCAAAAGCCACAAATATACCAAAACATTCAGTTAAGTAGCAGTGCTATGGGGACAGTAAATATAAAAACACAAAAAGACAAAGAAATCCCCAAAACAAGCACTCTGATCATAAACATAAGTAGTAGCAAAAAGGTTTAATGAGCATGAACCAAAACAACAATGGAAAACAAGGTGAAAAAATACTTGTAACATACAATTAAAAACACAAAGCAGACAGAAAAATACAGTAAAGAGCTAATATATACATCATGAAGTGTGTGACCACCCTAATGCCTGTGGAGACCTCAATAAGTTGAAAATGAGGGGAGAGGGATCCTAATACTCCTGATGGAAATCACAAGATCCCACCTGGAGTCATGACCGGCCGGTCCTTAGGAGAACCACAGGAAAAGGGGGAAAAAAAGGTAAGAAAGTGCGCTAAATGCCAAATGAATGTCGCACTCAGGGGTCTAAATGATAAGCAAACTAAACATAAGGAAGCCCCAAATGGGAGCACACATACATGAACAAACCTGGGATGGTACAGTAATATACAATCTAATGGCAATGACTCCACACATGGGATAAGGTGAACAGTAATGCCTATACTCCCCAAATGCATGGTGTGGAGAAATTCAAGTCAGAAGGGGAACAGAGCCAAACCAGGGAAAATAATGAAAACAATAAGTCATAACACACAGCTGAATAAATGACTATCAGAAGGAATCCTGCTCCCAGGGTTATAGGTAAATATCACGTAATGGAGCAGCAAAAGGTGCAGAGACAGAATCAGCCGCCGTCTGGGATAGCACTGGCTGTGCACATGTTATGCCTTTGAGAAAGTCTCCAGGCGAGATGAAACGCGTCAGGACGAAACAACAAGGCAGCGTCATTACGTCACTACTGAGGGACCAGGGAACGTGGCTGGACCGTGTTCCTGCTGCTAGAGGCTGACAGTGCGAGGAGCACATTGCGATCAGCCTGTCTGTTGGAGCTCTGAGACCGGAGAGTTCTGTCATCTGTCATCGGCAGCTCAGCCAGTGCTATCCCAGACAGGCGGTTGATTCTGTCTCTGCACCGCAAGTGCTCACTTAGAGGATACGTTTGGAGGACCCTTCCAGCTGGCGGTGACTTTTAAAGTTCACGATATGCTTTTAATAACGTTATGTTTGTGAGTGAGCCTTTTTCCCTCCCTTCCTGAATTGTAGTTATTAAATGTGTGACAATTTTACACTATGGGCCGTGTGCTTTCTTTTCTTTTATATACTACCTGCATAAGGGCAGGTTTGCCAGGAGCAATCATGGGTTTTCCCAACTTCATGCAGTGTAGTGAGTCAGTGAAGGCAGTGTCATCAGGCACTGTGTCCAATTAGAGACACGGGGGTGGTGCCTGCTGGAGCTGCTTATTGTACTGCCATTTCCTATTTAGTCAGTCTGTCCCTACCGTGAGAGGGGCAAGGTTACCCAGACTGAGCTGCCAGGGCTCTGGCAGGCTTGAGGTCCCCTTGGGGGGTGTGGGTATACCAATACATCCTATCCTACAGAGGATAGGGGAAAGAGCTGGAACCGCTCTCGGTGCCCTTGGCTGGGAGGTGTTCAGGGACATCCTAAGGGAGACGGCCTGCTGTGTGATCTGTGCTGCGGAATAGAGGAAGATCAAATAAAGAGCCACTACATTTTACCTATATCTCCTGCCTGAGATTGAAGTATATTGGGAGGAGGGGAACGAGTTCTTTTGCAGATGCTTCACCCCAAACAACTGGGGGCTGCACCTGAAAGTAATCAAAATGGATTTACACCTTAGGAACTCTAGCCCCAAGATGTTTAAATGAAGGGTTTTATACACAGCGTCCTCTAAAATAGTTGTGAAAAAGTGGACTTAATAGCATAATCTGAAAATTATATATATATATTTATATATGTTAATATATAAAAAAAAATAAGAATAGTTTTTGGATAGTGGGAAATATAAATATAAGAACCAAGATTTTTTTTTCTTAATACAACAATAGAACGCTAATTTATTTATTTATAAAATATTTATCAAATGTTTCACCAGGACGTAATATATTGAGAGTTACCACTTGTTTTCAAGTATGTCCTTGGCATAGTTTTACGATGACAAATAATACATGGTTACAAATACATAGTTACATAAGTGAACAGGGTATACATTATATACAAGACATTGCATGCACAATTAAAGATAATATATATTACCATTACCATTATAGTACCATTATTCCCACCCTTAATATTATGGGTCAAGTACCCTGGAATGTGTCATAGAGTGTCCATAGGATTGCTCTCTTCAATTTTTTGCCGTTTTGATGAACCATGACATCTTTTGAATCAGAGCCTCATTAGTCTCTTTTTGACCTGTGAAAATTTTTTAACACAGACAAGAAGTAAAGCCACCATTCTGGTTAAATCACACACAGCAATTCTGAATGTAGCAACTTGTCAACTATTCCCTTTAAATTATAGGGTCATTATTAGCATCTATTGTAATATATATCCCTATATTCTCCTCGATCTGTATTATGGCTACACCTAATGTGTATTTGCTATACACACTTTAATATCCACTGTCATATATTAGAATTATGAGCATTTGCCAGGTGACATATCATAAAACCCATTAAGGGCTGAATTGTTGTTGATACCCATTAGAATTTGTTAAATACTATACATGATATGAATAGAATATAATCCCCAAAGTCCTATTGCCACCTATGTACCCAGGTTCATTGGATTAACATTGATTCCAATACCTACTCCCTTGTGCAATCTAGATTAATTGATTGATTTTTCAATTGAATAACATGTATAAATAGCCACCATTAGAACACACAACATACTCCTGACGAAGCCGAGAAACAGTTTGGTAGCTGGGCGAAACGCGTAGAGTTTACCTGCGGACCAATTTTGGTCTTGGAGAGGATCCGTAGAAACCAGCTCTGAATGCAGTGACGTCACACCTTGCAGACGGGCGCGCAGAAGGAAGCTCCGGTCCAGGACACAGAGCCGCGGAAGCCAGCAGACTGACCAGAAGGAGGCGGTGAGCTGTTTCGGGACACCCTCCATTCACATTATGTGATACATGCTTTTTATCTTTGTGCAAATTGTAAGTGCGCATTTTTATTGTGTTTTCTATATATAAACTTTTTTCATACTGATCGCACTATGTAGTCTTTCCCTCTCTCTATACACATACCGCTGACGGATTATCGCCTGGGGGGCACAGATCATAGACATCTTCAAGGGTGGCAACCCAATTTGCCAACTGCTTTGAATATACCTTGCTCCTGTGAGTAGAATAGCCATACGAGCCAAGACACTGCTGAAATACTCATCTAATCACATAACGTCTGCACTTATATATATATTTTGTTCTCTTATCTTCCCTTGTGCTCCCCCTGGATGTTTTGAGCAATACTTAATCCTTGGAACCCGTGAAACAGGTCCCACCAGTGAGGTTTGAGCAAGGGGTTGGGTCACCCATTTCTCTCAATCACTTTTCCACATATTATTTATTGGTTTCATCTGACAAGTAGCGCCTGTCTTTTACCTTTATCTACACAACACTATGTATGTGTCCCACTTCTCTTCCTATATGTGATATTTCACACGAGGATACGGTTCCTGTAGATGAGTTGCTGCTGGCGGTTCCAGATCTTCATTCATTGTTCCTGATCCCAGAGTGGATACAAGGCTTGATTTTATTCTACCTACTGTAAGTGCATATCGTACCTTCTGGGAGACTAATTGTTTGAACGTATTACCCTATGTTTGTTTTTCTTGTTTTTACTTGCGCCTAGGTCATTCTTGTTTGGATATCCCTCTATACCAGCCCGTGGAGCGGTAGACCTTCTGGCTGCAGACTTAATCAGGGAAAGTTAGATTGTGAGGTAGTATACCCTCCTATATATGTGGTAAAAATCATTATTAGTCTTATTGTGATTGCGCTCATTGTAGTTCTCTGTTTTTATATATATATATATATATATATATATATATATATATATATATATATATATATATATATCAACTGTAAATATTACTGTATGTTCATTTGCATGTCTTAGATAGGTCTACAACCCTATCTTTCCCCATTATCACCCAGCACACAGCGCTTCCACTGCAGCAAGGGATTCTGGGAAATGACATGCATCTCATCCCTGCCTCTGTCTAAAAGCTGTGTTTAAAACAGCATGCATTGGCTTGAGGATTGGCTTGTGTAATACGAGCTTGGGACAAAAGGTGGCACTGTGTGCTCATTTGCATGTCATTTCCCAGAATCCCTTGCTGCAGTGGAAGCGCTGTGTGCTGGGCGATAATGGGGAAAGATAGGGTTGCAGACCTGTCTAAGACATGCAAATGAGCATACAGTAATATTTACAGTTGCTTTATGCTTTACTGTGGAGGGTTTTTGTCACTTTTTTTACCCACCATAACCTTAATAATTGTGGTATATATATATGTTTGTATAAGTGTCCAAAAGGAGTGCTACTGAGCGTGGCCAAATGTATACAACAAAAGACAACAGAAACCAATGCTACATCCAATATGACAAAAATACACAGTGAAATACCTACAGTATATAGTCTCTTGAAAAATGGTAATTTAGTTAAACCCTTTGGCCAAAGCGTTATAAGCCTGCTAGCCACATCAAGGCATGACCATTAGCAGGTCCTAACACTACCTGATTAATCAGCTGGTTTCAGCTGTTTGGGGGTTAGTGGCCCCCTCCTCCCCAGGGTTTAAGATTCTTTTCCCACAGTCCATACAAGGTTTAGAATCAATAACGTCATCAATTGTAACACAACATTTGTTGTATACCTCCTGACGTGTGGATGTGTGGATGTGTGGATGTGGAAAAAGATATGTGGGCAGAACCACGAGAGCGTTAAAAATAAGAATGCAAGAACATCTTAGACTGATTTAAAAGAGGGACCCCGTCTCTAAGCATTTCTCAGAGTGTGGGAATGGGGGACTTAAGAAATTTTCCTTCATTGGCATTGTTAAAGTCACCATAAAGGAACGAGGTGGGTGGGGGAGGGGGGGAGGATATTGTCAATGCTTTAGATTGCAGAGAGGCTTACTGGATATTTATTTTAAAAACCCGCTTCGCAAAAGGAATAAATGTAGAATGGAATATAGGACAGTTTTTGAAATAGACACAATATGATTGCGGGTGTTAAAAATGACATCTTGCAAAAAATAGCATCTTGCAAAAAATGATATTTTGCAAAGAAATTGCAAATAAAATTGCAATAAAAATGATAAAAAATGATATCTTGCAGTAAGCCATCCTCACATACTGTATAGGTAGACATTCTCAACACGGAGAGAATAAACATATCATCAATTTATTATTTTTCATTTAACAGATGGACTTTGAATGCATATATTGCATGTGCCATAATCCTGTGTATGTGTGGGATATATAAATGGGACATTGATTTATTGGTTTATTGACTTAATTCTATATGAATTGTTTTGCATAAAATGAGAGTTTAACCATGGAATAGGAACCCTGACATTATGGGCATTTAGTGAATGTGTGACTGTTCAAATTATTCTCTATTGTCTTTATAAATATACATTTGGGAAATTAATCTCAAGTAAGTATTATGGTCAAATTTGTTTGTATTTATATATATTTGGGGGGATTTTTGCAGTCCTAGGAATGGAATAGTACATTGATAAACATTTAGTAAAATTTTGAATAATGTATTCAAAACAATGTTTGACTGGATAAATTGGTCATATTCCGATTCTTTCCCTTCATTTTCTTTCCGCCTTCTTTTCCTTCTCTTCAACCCCGCCTCCTTTATCTTCTTTATCACCCCCTCTTTTCCCGATTTCCCTTTTTCTATAGTCTTCCTTCCTCCTTTCACTCTCTTCCCTCTCCCTCCCCTCCCTCCCCTTTTTTCCCTTTTTTTCTTTTCTTTGCTTTTTCTTTTTTTCTTCTTTCTTTCTCTTTTTCTTAAGTATCCACAATTTAGAAATTGTGATTAGTAAATTATTTTATTTATATAATTTATATAATTATGTCAGTATTTGAATTATAGATTGGGAATTGAGTCCAATAGATGAGGATATGCCTGTGTCCTAGGAGGTGGTTGAAGATCTATATAAATTACTCATTGTATATGCTTTTGATTTTTGTATTGTGTACGTTATTGTATGTTTTTATATTCAAATGAATTTTGACTTTCTTGTTGTGGACGTAGCAGTTCAGATATACTGTATAGCAATGTGAGGCTTTGGTGGTTTCCTTAGCGATGCATGATGTCCTGGGGGCGGACCTTGCTCGTGCGTGCGCATGGCAGAGCTGGGACTACCTGTGAGGAATCAGCTGTGAGTCTGATTGCACACAGTCCGTGGTTGCTTTTGCGCATGCGCGGTGAGTCGGGATGTCGTGACGTCATCGCGTTTTTGGCTCGAAACTGCCAAAACAGCTGTATTTTAAAAGGACTGTTTGGTTTTTTTCTTCGGGACTCCTTGATAAAGTGTGATTGGCACAAAACGCGTAGGAGAGCTCTGCCCTCCGCTTTTTAGCATGACCCTGCTCTCTGTCTGATGTGCACTGTATTATCACAATTTGGATATCCATAAATAAAACCCTTCACACTTTTAAGGGGAAGTATGGTGCCCACTAAGAGGCTCCTGTCAGGTCCTGTAGTATTTGGATCCTTATGTCTGTCTGCTGCTGTATACTCAGTCAGTGCAGTTGGTGCAAGTGCTGCTGTAACATCACCAGCTGTGTAATCTACCTCTGCAGCATTTTTCAGACAACCGAGGGACCAGGGCTTCTCCTCAGAAATTGGGCTACTGGTCAAACATCAAAATAAACAGCCAACCCTACGCGTTTCGTCATATCAATCACTTCATCAGGGGTTGTTGAATTTGTGGCGTTTTCCACATTTGTCAGTATAATGTATATATAAAACATTTTCTGAAGACCCCTTCTATGTGGATGAGTGCACCTACCTCTTATTTGGATAAGGTTTTAAATCCTACCCCGATGATTACATACAGTATAGATAACCCAAAAAAATCTTTCAGACCATCAAGTCTATAGCTACTATTCTATTAAAAAAAAAGATAAGGCCTGGCTACCAAAAACAATGGTATTGTATAGCTGTGGAACCTGTAAAGTTTGTAAATATATGAGACCTACAGTACTAAAACCTTTGAACTGGGACAGAGATAAATCCCACAATATCTGAAAATGCATAAACTATAAATCAGTTTGGGCAACCTACATGGCCACAAGTATATGTGGAATTACATTTTCAGGAAAAACAAGACGTGAATTATGAAAATGCATTTTGGAACATGTAGTACCATCAGGAATAGAAACCTCAATTTTTAAACATGTTAATGAACTACATAATGGAAACAACAACTGTTTGAAGTTCTAAGGAATGTATCCAATATCATTAGGACTCAGAAAAGAAGATCTGGATAATGCCCTTTGGTGAACAGAATCAAAATGGATTTACACCTTAGGAACTCTAGCCCCAATATGTTTAAATGAAGGGTTTTATACACAGGGTCCTCTAAAAATAGTTGTGAAAAAATGGATTTAATAGCATAATCTGAAAATTATATATATATATATTTATATATGTTAATATATATAAAAAAATAAGAATAGTTATAAGAATAATTGGATAGTGGGAAATATAAATATAAGAACCAAGATTTATTTTTTCTTAATACAACAATAGAACACTAATTTATTTATTCATAAAATATTTATAAAATGTTTTATCAGGACGTAATATATTGATGGTTAACACTTGTTTTCAAGTATGTCCTTGGCATAGATTTACGATGACAAATAATACATGGTTACATAAGTGAACAGGGTATACATTATATACAAGACATTGCATGCAGAATTAAAGATAATATATATTATAGGTGTATATAACAGTTACAGACCAAATTAAAATGTGAGACAGCTTTAGTTTGGAAAGAAGATAAACTGGTGGTGGCTATGAGAGTCTCAGGTATATTGTTCCAGTTTTGGGGTGCACGGTAAGAGAAGGAGGAGCGGCCGGATACTTTGTTGAGCCTTGGGACCATGAACATTCTTTTGGAGTCAGATCTCAGGTGATAGGTGCTGCATGTGGTAGGGGTGAGGAGCTTATTCAGATAGCTGGGTAGCTTGCCCAGAAAGTATTTGAAGGTAATACAGGAAAGGTGAACTTTGCGCCTAGACTCTAGTGATGACCAATCTAGTTCTTTGAGCATTTCGCAGTGATGTGTGTTGTAGTTGGAGAACAAAACGGCATATTGAGTTGAATAATGATAAACATAAGAACTATAGGTAGGAATATAGACATAGTAGGAGAGGAGCCTCGTGGAGGAGAGATGGGGATGTTCACAATATTATAATACAGACCAGGTCACCCTCTACTTTTTTAAGTTGTAGCCAAGGACAGTCACCCTGGTTAAGCTAGAGTCCCAAAAGAAGATTAAGGGAGTCGAATATAAAATACAATGTATGAAAACAGGCTTTTTGGGTGTTGGCGTATCGTCTCTACACGCAAATCTGCATTAACAGTCCTCGCTGGCACAGGGAAGTGGTAGTTTCCACACCGACATAACAGATCGCGGTCACTTGTATAGGACCCCCTAGGGTCCCAATGGGCCTAGCATTTCTGGGATAACACAAAGCGACATCCCTTACTGAAAATGAGGGGACCCTGGGCTAAGACCAGTTAAGCAACTAAGAGATATACCTCCCTTTGAGTGTTAAGAGTGGACATTCACAACGTGCCCCCTCCCCTGTGATTAGCCCATTTGTCATTCCCATCATGCTCTGATTGGCTGATCTCTGTTTTTCCATGCTTTCGAACAAGAGTGGGGAAGTACAAGTACTTGGCCATCGCAAAGTTGCTCTTGGGTAGGCTCGGTGATTGCAGGATGCCTGTAAATACAAAACAGCAGTGATTCAAGGACTTTGTACCCACGGACAAGCCTTGATTTGTGGGAGACGATCTGGGTAAGCTGGTTTATGTAGCTCAAAGCACCAAGAGAATTAGGTGACCCCCGTTAACCCCGTAAATGCCTAATCTGGCTATTTTAATTGTTTTACACTGCTTGTAGTGTGTTTTTAACTGTGTTTATACTCTTTATGTTCCCTGTTGGCCTTTGACAGAATAAACACCGTTTATTTAACCCCTTACCACTGTTTTGTCCTGTGATTCCTGTCTAAGTCGTCTGGTCTTCCTTGACGATAACATGTAAAAACTAATATTGATAGAGAAAAATAACAATCATACTGTATGTATTAGGGATATATAAGCTTCCTATTAAAAATGTACAAAGATATTTTTAAACCTGTACAGATGCAGCGCCCATCATTTTAACAAATCACACGTTGCATACCTCGGAATACCTATGTCATGGCGCGGGATTGCTTCCAACCATACCGCCTTAAGACACGAGTGCAGGCGAGTGCATAAAATGGCATTTTAGTGTTGTGGCTTTTAAACACCTGAATTTGACACAGTAGCACAGTAGCACAATACTGTACACATTACAATTCATTAATTTAATTGCATTTAATTGCACACATTCCATGAAATTCAAACAAAGCAACCGCGATAAACACATGTGCCTGGGGTGATTGGTTGGCGTTAATGCTGTGTGGAGTACAGCAGCGCACACGAAAACGGTGCCGTGATTTCTTAAAATAATGGCCGCTGCATCTGTATGCATTACTTTAATATGTAATATACTAAAAAACATACAAACGCAAAGAATAACTCTCTTGGAAATGTAATGTTAATATATTTAAACTTCTAGGACCATCCTTTCAAATAAGGTACTAAAGATGTCAACAGTGACCACTAATGAATAAAAGCAAATGTAAGGGTAGGAAACATACCATCGTAGCTATGGAGAATGAGAGGATAACAATAGGATTGGGGGATGTACCATCTGACTGTCAAATGTGATGTCACAGGCCTTATACGGTATAAGGCTGGATATGTCTCATTTGACAGGAAGAAGCAAACAAAGAAGACATTAAGAAAAGAAGAACCCAAAACTACTCACTGAAGACAATACAATAAACAGAGGATTCATTACTGCGGGTCAAGTTGAAAACTCCTAAACCTTAACCCAGGATACCATCACATTGGAAGAAGCCATTAAATCTGGATCTATATTAACAGATTTTAATTTTTTTGTTTTTTTGTGCCATCAGGCAAGGATTATTTTATATGGTTTTTGTGTTTTTATTATTCTTGGCCATTGGGTAATGATTGTTTATTGGTTTTATTTTTATAGTTGGTCATCTGCCCTTTATTGGCCTCCATTCTGGTAAGTAATACTTTTATTTATTTATGGTGTACATTGATTGACACTGTGGTTACGATAGCTACGTTTCCAATCGATTGGCTGCAGTGCCAATTAATGGATTTAATGGCTTAGTATTTATTATGTTGTAATGTATTGAAGTTTCTAATTTGTTTTATGTATATTTTCAAATGGCAAAAGTCCTGTTAGGCACATTTGGATAATAAGACTATTGCCCTTTACTGTGAGGGGGAGGCGACTCTTTTTTAGGGGGGAAGGGGGATAGGTGATAGAGGTAGTAGCCCCCAGGTGGGTGGTTAGGCCTCCCAAGGGAGTGGGGGTGGCAGGATGGGGATCAGGATGGTTAGCCACTAAGGTAATGAAGGGGTTATTAATGTATTTTAATATTGTTAATTAACTTTTTCTTAAATGATAGCTTACCATTGGTTGCTAATGTTGCTATATAGGTTTGTTGGGGGGTTGGAAGTAGGATTTGGGTGATGGTGCCCCGAGAAGGGTGAGGGGGGGGGGGGCTAACCAATTAATTACCTTAGCAGTTATGCATGGCAATGCTTTACTAGCCACTAAGGTGGACAAGGGTGGTAGTTAGTGTAGTTGTATGTTTATATTAACCCCTTTGTAGCCCTTTGTGGCCAGATAGTCATGACTAGTTGACCTATCTGCTACTGAGTTAATATGTACTTTAATGTCTTTTAATAACTATTTTATCATCTATTTCAGGTTGGTTTAGCTTATCCTGCCTATATATACATAATGTGCAGTATATTGGCCATTATAAACATAGGAATGACAGTGCTAACGCCAGCCTGGACTACGTGGTAAATTATTTGTGGGAATTCTGGCGTTCATCCTTTTCCAATAAATATTGGCCGTTTTTATTTAAAAATGTGTTACCTCTTTGTTGAATCTGATCTGATACTTTTAATGGATCCGATAAACGTTGCTTTATTTTTGGCAGTGCAACACTGCACGATAAAAATAAGGAACTTTTTTGAGCGCAAATACCTAATTTTTAGGTTACTGCAGTCTGATGTATCCGGGCCATAGTAGTCTCTGCTTTCTTGTTTTATCCCATGTCTGTATACTCTTCCAGTTATAAAATATTTAAAAAATTGAATTATTTTAATGTAATACTGTGGCAACCATAGCACACAAAAAAAATCACATCTTATCAACCAAGTGGTTGCTCTATTGTGAGTTTTAGAGGATTTTAAGTGTGTGGTTTATTCATTTTCTTTTTCTTCTAAAAATTCGTTTAAAAAAAAAATCAAATTAAAGTACATTTTTAATTATTATGCAAGGAGGTCCCTCTTAGAGTGCTTATTATATGGGCTTCTTTTGTGGCCAGAGTTATTAGGTGCATAACTAAATAATCCCTTAATCATTTCAGGACCATGATGAGGATGATGTTATGACAGTTAGAAAGAGTGCTGACATGTTTCACCAGGCACCAAGTAGTGTAGTTAGCTCCAGTAAGGCTGAAATACAGATTTTATGACATAATTATCTAACTATCTAATTACTCGACTCCAAAAAGCCATCCTGCTTTATGAATAACAGAGTGAAGACTACTGTAGTTGCCCATCATTATGAGATATTTATGTAATTGGCTCTAAATAATTAAAGGGGGAGCATCTGCCTTCAGATTCACTTTTGTGTTCTGCTCATGATTACAAATTGGCCAGCACAATGCAGACGTTAACCACCAAGGGGGAGGTTTTCCTTTAAGGAAATTAAAGGTTCAGAGCATATACTACTGTAGGTGCTTTAGCATTTCGGTTTGTGTGGCTTAGCATGACTGCCAGTCATCATTTACTATAAATACTGTACAGTCCGACTGAGTTACAAAAAAGTAAACTATGGGTTGAGATCTGTACAGTATTACGCTTTGTGCAGAGGTGTGCATGGGAGGTAGAAGGCATACTGTATGCCATGTGTAGGTGTACACAAGTATTATTTAAATGAGCCAATTTATATACCTGAGAAAGCCCACTGCACTTAGAATGGTGTAAATACATTATTTCCAACAGGAATAAGTGACTTGTTGTTGTGCAAATTAAACATGTACTGTAAGCTGAAAATGAAGAAAACTAGGATTTATTTGTATTTAATGCACCTCAATACCAAATAAATTGAGTAAACTTCTTCCTACAGTATGTATTTGGGAAAAAATGTGGTATACACGCTCTAGCACCGGATCCATATAATAACCTTTCAGAATAATCAGAAACAATCAAAGGCACAGAATATGGGGCTAGTAATAATGAATAGTGAGTTAAGAAACATCTCCCAGGTGGTGTGGAGTTCTTAAAAGAGACAAAATGACCCTGAAGGGAGAGAGAAAGGGGGTGTAAGCCCACTCCTCAAAACCTCATTGGGATAGTCCAAGAGCCACTAATGAACCACATGAGCTGATAAATTGTAAATATACTCATATCTAGAATGCCTGCATCCTGTGCCTTTGGCAAAGCGTGCTACTAATACTAGAGTAAAGATGAACAAAGTTGGAGGTATAGCGCACAGCCAGGAGAATGGTCAAAAATATTATTTTAAAATACAGCTTTATTTAACACATATGCAGATACTGTAGAACACAGGGATAAACTTAATGGACCAGAACTGCAAATAAACCCTATCTGGTGGTGAAACCCAGTTGGAGGAGATGCACTCAATTAAGGGAGAAAAAGTGTCCCAGCAATGGACAGAGTGTATAGTAATCATGTAATGCTAAATAGGCAAAACAAAATCTCACCACACTGGTACGGGCTGAGACTATGAACACTCCAGAAGTGGTGTAAAATGGTGCATTTCAAAGGTAAAAGAACCACATGGTTTAATGCACGTATAATCCAAGATAGAGCTAAATTGAAGCAGCTGTGTGTCAGCACAGTAACTTTCTGTGCAGGTAGGTATCAGAAGCACTATGAGCACTTGTAGATATAGATAGACATAGTCCCAAAAATGTCTTTAATAATAGTGGTATGTGGTAATACACATCATCCATTCCACATATATATGTGGTAATGAGAGGCAGTATTGTGGTGGCATGGGGTAGTGCAGCACAAATTGCAGGCTATGTATCAACCTGAATTGCTGAGTGTGACTTATAGAGTTAAATGATGGTAATACATCATCTGCTCAACGGGTGAGTGAGGGGAAAGGAACACAGATCTATATCACCAGACAAATGACGCTCATCAGTCTGCCCGCCCTGCACAGTCCAGCCACTCGTCACTCGTCAAAGATGGATGATGGTAGAAAATAATTGGAGGCTCGATCCCAGCAGCAGGCACTCCGATGGCCATTCAATTGGAGAAACATATATATATATATACACAATATATATATATATATATATATATATATATATATATATATATATATATACTGTATATATGCAGAGCTCGACAAGGCACTCGCCCACTCTCTTGTGGCGAGTGCATTTTGGCCGCAGGCGAGCCGTCATGGCCGCCTAATCAACATGCGGTTCATTAAGCCTTTTTCACTGCAATTCTAATCCTCCCCACCTAAAGTTCAATTCCCCACCCCTGATTGGTCGCTGTACCTCCCTTCCCCACACCGCCTTGAGAAGCAGCAGCTGAAATGCCAGGAGCTGAACGAGCAGCCTCCTATCCCAGGTATCTTGTATCACCACACCACCAGTTCCCCGCTCTCACTGCGCAGCTCCACATCCGGTTGCCGGACACCAGCTTTCTCCCCTTGCAGCAGGCATCTCTCCATATGTTGCGGCCCCCTGTGCAGTCCCAGCCCCCACACCGGAAGTTCAGCGGCTTGATGTGCAGGGGAGGTGGGGAGGTGAGGTGCAGGGTTGGAGGAGTGTTATGGGAGACCAGGTATTTACACCTTTATCCTGGGATCATATCATTGAGCAAAATCAAAATGTTAAATAAATTGCGTTTATTTCTTGTAAATAGACATACACACAGTGAATTACAATAATACAGGAGAAAACACATTTACTGGGGTTTTGGGCTGAAAAGTAAACTTCCTTGACCGAAATAAAGTCTTTAACACGTCCATTAGAAATGGTGCTAAAAAGTAGGACTTCGAAAATAATCTGCTCTGCAGTCCTGCAGCCGTTTCTTTGCTAGCTCCGCAAGGCTTATTTGGGCTTGGAGTCACAACTTGGATCTGTCTTGGGAACTCTTCCCCTGGGCTGGCTACTAACTTTTTAATAACATTTACGAAGTCAGTCCCACAACATTTCTGCCAACCCACAAGCGTGGGAACTTTACTGCTAGCCATTCACATGTTTGCCAGTCTTGCGATGCCTGGCACCTGAGCTTCAACATAGCAAAGAGGCATGTGTGAAAATCGCCATCTTGCCTACTTGTCATACAGAAGCCGCGTGTCTCTCAGTCTAGGGAGGTGACTACTGGCCGGAATAGCCTGTCATCAGCCCAGGACTTGGACACTTAACTCAGCCATCCTGCACAGATGGCTGTTCACACTCCTGGCCATACGTGTTTCTTTGATCTACGGACCTGGGGGCAGACGTAGTGGCACCACATTATGGTAGCCCATAAGCCGCCCTGTGGATTCCTGCAGTAAAAGGACCCAGCTTATGTTACAATGTACAACCATACTACACTTTAAACCTTAACTTGTGGTTGTCCGCTCACCAATTTCAGTAATATGTTAAATAATCAATCAAAGCACAGCCGGTGCATAGGGATGGTGTTACACATAAACACAAAACCAGGAGACCACAGAATCTTCCAAAAGATCCCTAGTAGTTGCATTCCATGGCTGCTGAGATAAAGGGGGTTAAATACTCCCCGACACAATGTCTAATTGGCTTATAAGGGTAAACAAAGTGACTGCTCCCAGCACTGTGGGAGGACAGTTACCACTAAAAATCTTTAATAGGTCAAAAATAATAAAATTTTATTAGCAAAAACCACGGTGCAAACTCATACTAAAACCAGTTAAAAAATGGGTGGTAAAGTAACCTTAATAGGGAACAAGGGGTAATCCCCAAATCACTATATGAACAGTCCCTAGTAATGGTTGCTTTAACGTTCCGTATATGGGTGAATCCCTAAGGAGACAGGTAGATAGTACCTGTGTTGTTGGGTTCCAATTAACCCCTTAGATGCTGAATACCCCAAAATAGGTTTGTATCCGGATACAGAGATGACTTGAGGGTCATTAACACAACCTCCTCTCTAAGTGTATAAGTGATAGGTAGCTGTGTATAATGGGTGCATAGGCATTTACTCAATGGGATAGGGATTGTACAATGCTGTTAGTGAATATACTGCAATATGTTTAAAAATATTTATTAAAAAGCAAGACAAACGGTGTCCCTGGACATTGACAGGATATAACAAACACAATGTGATAACTCAAAAAAACACACAAATACAGAGGGTATAAAAATAAACCAATAAATTGTCCAGTAAATGTGCTGGAGAGGGGTGAAGGAGATGAGCTGATAGAAAGTCACTTGCCCCTATAACCACGTAAATACGGGAACTATTATAGGCTGATGAATGAAGATGTGTTGCAGCCGTGAAGGATAATAAATCTTGATAGAAGATGCAAAATTTCTATTGTATATACAATTGTAGCCAAAACATATTCATCCGTCACAGTGTCACAAATCATCATTTGTCAAAACATCACCTCCTGTGTCATAATAAATCTACTGATGGTTTGAAGGTTATGGGTTTGGAACACATTCCGTCCTCTGTTATAGCAGAATATAGAGTTAAAGTGCTTTCTCATAGGGAGACCTACTGGATTTTCAAGCTAAATTGCTTGATACCTGGTTGTCTTAATGAAAATTTGGACACTAGTACTATTGTCTAGTGTCCATTTTTTCTATTCAGGAGTTACTTGTCCTTGCATCTCCCCTTTTCTTTGTTTCCCCTGTTATTGGGGATTACATTTTATATCATATGTATTGTGGCATTTATTTGACACCTTTCTATTTATGAGTTTTGTTTGTGTGCACATGTGCATATAGAGGTTATAGGCATGTATCTGTATGTGTGCATGTTCATACAAAATTACTCTATGAGTTTTATGTATGGTGTGGCTTTTGTTACACTATAAATTTAATTTAATATTGGTTATTGATTGGATTAATTTTGTTTTAATATATTTATTTTTTATTTTCATTTAATTTATTTCATGTTTACTATTATTTCTTTTTTATTTTTTGTATATGTAATTTATATTATGTTTTCATATTGATTTATTTTGATGTTTCCGTTATTTATTTATATAATGTTTTAATTAATCTAATGTTATGGTCTACTTTGATTATGTATTTGATACACCCATTTAAGTTGAAATGGATACTATTTCTATTCCTTCCACATTGACCAATTGGGTCACAATTAGGTCTATAAATGTTAATTGCCATCTCCCAAGAACATACCCTTGATGAAGTCGGCGCAACAGGTGACGAAACGCGTTGGTCTACGTCACTGTGTCCATTGATCAGCTGAGTGAGGAGCGAAGATTTTTGGAGTGTATGCCGGTTGAATTACCTTGGAGTGTGCAACTTTGTTGCAGTTGCGGCCGAAACGGAGAATCTCCTCTGTGGAATTGGAGACTTACACGTTGGAGTGTTACATCTTAAAAGCTACTGACTTGCGGCAGGCTGGAAGAAAGCAGGTATCCGCTAGTGTATCCGGATCAGCAATACTGTACATTGTCACCGAGCAGCGTTTTTGCGAGGGGCAGCTGACGGAAGGACGTGTGGACCCTTTGGGGTTTGCTGTGTTTACACAATTGCGATGAGATCATTCCTTTATCCCCAGTCCCTGCAAATGCTCGTCTCTTACTCTCAGTATAACTACACTGTTACGGATGAGTATGTTTTGGCTACAATTGTATATACAATATAAATTTGTCATCTTCTATCAAGATTTATTATCCTTCACGGCTGCACCACATCTTCATTCATCAGCCTATAATAGTTCCCGTATTTATGTGGTTATTTGGGCAAGTGACTTTCTATCAGCGCATCTCCTTCACTCCTCTCCAGCATATTTACTGGGCAATTTATTTGTTTATTTCTATAACTCTGTATTTGTGTGTTTTTTTTGAGTTATCACATTGTGTTTGTTACTGTTATATCCGGTCAATGTCCAGGGACCCAGTTTTTCTTGCTTTTTAATAAATTGCTGCGCTATATTTATTTTGCTATATTGGTTTGCGCATTTTTTCTCTTTTTTTTGTTATATATATAGATATATATTGCCGACCTGAAGAAGAGAGGAAAACTCTCGAAAGCTTGTCCAATGACATAAATTGTTAGTCCAAATAAAAAAGGTATCACCTAATACTGAAGAACTCATTTATTCTGCACTATCACCAATGGACTAACATGGCTATTTCTGTTATATATATATATATATATATATATATATATATATATATATATATATATATATATATATATATATATATATATATATATATATTTATATATTTATATACATATATATATATATATATATATATATATATATTGGAATACATTTCATTATATATATATATATATATATATATATATATATATATATATAGATAGATACTATAAAAATACTAAGTGCACAAATAAAAACATCAAACAGTAAAATATAGTCACAATTGCTGCCTAAGTGTTACACTGTACACAATAGCAATATATATGGGGGAAAAGGGGAAAGCACAGGCGCAAAGTGTTGACTAAACAATTAAAATATGAGCATTGATAGACTAGGGATACTCTTAGAATCCTTGATTGAGTTCTCTGAAATAAATAGTGGAAAAGAGACAAAATATGGTGAAGTACGTTTTTGTATTTGTTACTGCGCAAATGTAGATCGCTACTTACTGTATAAAGTAGCAGAAGTTTAAAGCATATGTAGTTACTGCCAAAACTATTGTGCGATATTGTCATATACTTGGTGAGTTAAATCACATACCGGGATTCATTTAGTTCAATGCTGGATCTAGGCAAGAGAGGTACAGCTGCTTACTCAATACATAATAGAAGAACGGCACTGAAAACGGGACAGGTTTTCGCTACATAGGTATACAGTGTAGGGTGTCCCCCCTGTGTATTAGCAAACACTTGCAGTATCCGTTTAAACTGCAGTGCTGGATAAGATCAAGATATCACAGTGCACGGTAATGGTTCGCTGTTAGATTTGGCAGTAACTACATATGCCATGAGGACAAATATACAGTAGCTACTCTGATTTTCAGCACTTTTAAAGGGTATCCAAAAGTATTGCTGCACTAGCCTTCTGCCCTGGTTTGACATTATTCCAGCCCCAGGGTCAAAAACCCTCTATGTAGATCTCTTCACTCTACCTTACTTACCTTGCTCCGGTATGCATGGTATCGATTCGCATCAGTACACTGCGACACATGCGCAGTAAAGAGAGTCTCTCACATAAAAGCACAATCGCGCTGGAAACTGTGCGTCCACCAGCCCCTGTGCTACTGTATATAGCAGTTGAAAAGACAACAGCACACATCTTCACAGCCCTGGAGAGAAAGACATCGGGTGTAGGGTTCAGTCATTTAACTTACCTGGCTCTATGTACGCTTTCATGATTCCACTGTCATTACCTCTATGACACATGCGCAGTGAGATTTTCTCACCATACCATACATCACGCTTGGGTACTGTGTGCTCAGCCCATTCAGAGCTACTTACCTTCGGGCTATCTGGTTATTAGCTATACTATCTGAACACAGGGCACTTCATATGTGGAAGCATCCATCTCATAGCCTAGATTGCAACTGATACACACCTTTATTTAGCTGGGATACAGTGATCAGCTGCAAGCAGTGACATTTCACACTTCGCTAGCTCCTCTTTGAGCTTTACGCACGTTAATACCATCTATTTAGCATAGTTCACCACAGGTTTTGATTAGGGAAAACGGGTAGGATCATAGACTTATCCAGTCTATTTTTATTTGTGTCACACACACAACAATTTTAATCAATATATTTAATAAACATTTTTTATTTTTCTTCTATGTATATATTTGTTCACCCCTGACCACATTATACTACAAGGGTCTGCTGTGCGCCATTTACAAGGGGCCTTTTGGTGCCTTCTCTAGGTACATCTCTCTACCTTCTCCGTATAACGACACTGTGACGGATGAATATGTTTTGGCTACAATTGTATATACAATAGAAATGTTGCATCTTCTAAACATGATGTAATTTATTTTTTATTTTTGATTGCAGGGAGGATCCCAGTTCAGGATTGGTAAGCCAATTATTTCTTAGTCTTTAAATATGTTAATGATGATGGGATGCGTATGCCTTGATAAAGTGCTCTGTGTAGCACGAAACATGTTGGTAGGGTAATGCCTTGCCCTTTTTTCCTTCCATGACTATTACATTTTTTATGGATAATGCACTTTCCTCCTAATTTCTTGTTCGGATGATTCCGGTTGTGCTCTGCCATTTCTCTCTCTTATCTGGTATATGTACTGTAACTGCAGCTCCTGAAAAGGAAGTCCAGCAGTTCCTGGTATAAAAAACAAAAGATATAGGAAGGGAGCGCAAGAGTACAGAACACATTTAGGTTGCACTTGGTAAAAACAGTTTAAAATATGCAACAGTTTTGCAATATGATGCAAAAATAAACAATACTGCACAATATAAACCAAAATCAATGCTTATCTGCTTAAAGCACTGGGATCCTTGGTGGGTCTATGCAGAATGGCGTCTCCTCTCAGAAATGAACACCGCTTGCTGAAATGCTACAGGCTAAACTGCCTGCACAGCTACGGATCCTAACACAGGACAAACTTAGATCCAACGCATTTTGCAAGATCTTAATTTTAATGATCGAAGCCTATCTTTTACCTATTTATTTCATAAGATAAAAGAATTTCTGAATGTTGAATTGCTCCATACAGATGATGGCACCATATACGCAAAACTTTTTAGAAAGAGTGTTGATTGCAATAGTTACCTTGACAATACCAGCTGCGGTCATCCTAATTGGATCCAGAATATCCATTTTGGGTAATTTAAAAGGTTTCAAAGATATTGCTTTAGAGGCAGTGACTTTGATGAGGACTCCAAGGTCCTTATAAAACCTTTTGAAGCAAAGAACTTTAATACACAATTAATACAACAATCCTTTGCTAGGGCAGCAAGGATAGAAAGGAAGTCCTTACTTACTAACAGAAAAACCACCACAGTGAAAAATACTTACTCAGAAATACATATTTTTGCTTATAACACGTTACAAGGAGGGGGTCACTCAAATGAATAAAATAATTAATAAACACTGGCATATCCGTAGGTGGTAATCTATACTGTAAGATTTACTTCCATTTTGCACTATGCACTGCAAAAGAAGAGCCCTGGCTGAGATGCCATGAGGGAGGGGGGATTTCCCAGCAACACCACTGGTTGGAGTGAAACCCATAAGAGAGATACAGCTCTCTCAGATGTGCTTTGAAACAAGAGGAATGCGTTTTTGTGATTATTTTTTTTATATCAGAGGTACAATACCATGATGGGTTGCTGTGCTCTTCTATTATTTTGTGAATCTTGTATTTCAAGTGGCTTAGGAGATCTTCTTGAAGAGGATGCACCCTTTAAACCACTACTACTAACATAAGGACTACAAATAGACATTTAATTGCGGTATTTACTACCACCTACTGTAAAATATCTTTAAGTCTCTTTCATAATTACTCTAGCATAACAGTACTCAGCATTCTGGGTTTAGCACATAAAAAGAAATGTTTATTCTGAAGATACATACTCACATACAAAAATAGTTCAAAAATGGTGGTGACGTCAAATAAGTTATAATATCTTCAAATGTGGTTGCATAAATTATTATTCCTTTCTTGCGTGGAATCTTTCTGTTTGATCTTTGTATCGTGATGTTAAACCTGATTCCTTCTCTCCTCTTTCTCGGTGTAATGCTTCCCTTATCCTTCCTGGTGTAATCCCTCTCTCATCTAACTAGCTAAACACTGCTGGATATTTATTCAGACACTATCCCCTAGGTAGCCCTTGCTACCACGAATTCTATTACCAGATAAGGTTCTACAGCTCAAAACTGATGTCATATCTGATAAGGAACTGCCCATCCTCCAAACAAGTTTATTACTAAATATGGCATGTCTTCTGGAAAGATCTTAGAAATCCTGTTAATCTAACATGATACCATACACTCTTATGATTGCATTACTTTTAACCACAGTTGTCAATAGCCACTCAAATGTCACCCACAGGGAACCCCCTTGCTCAGGCAACCCAACACAGCTGCAATCACATTATAACATCAAATCCTATCCTAATGTAACTGAATCTATCAGAAGATACCAATTCACCACCATTCGAATGATATCATATTGTACAGATGCAACTGCCAGGTCTGAGCCACTTGATAGGGAAAATTTGTGGCCATCTCTCAGGCTTTTCATGTGACATATTCCCCCTCTTTGTGTGTATTTGACAAGTTAATGGTGAGTTGACCACGGCAGTGAGTTGTTGGTGGCGAGTCTCCCCTCCTGTATTTAGTGGTTTGACGGATTTATTATTTGTGTGGTTGCAGATCAGCACATGTCCAGCAGATGGCAAAGTGAATGTCTATGCCTATGGGGACACTGAATGCTACTGTAGAGTTTATACTCAATGTCTGAAATCAGATGTCTTTTAGGCCAGATAAAAGTATTCATACTGTACAGTATGACAGTAATCCATTGTTAAATTACCTTGTTCACTCAAGACATTATCAAATTTAGGCATTTCACATTTTATTACAAAACAGATTGTACCGTACATTATTTTACATTGCCTTGACTGCTGACTGTTGCATGAGACATACATGATGTCAACTTCTTGTAGTCAACCCAAATGCAGTTTGGCATACATTATATTTTCTGCAATTATAGATAGATTTTCTGCAGTGATGGATAAGAAGGCAACTATGTCTGACATCTATGACTATATAATTGACAAGAATGAATACTTAAAAAATTCACCAAACCAGCACGGATGGAAGAATTTTATAAGACACAATCTGACTTTGAATGATTGCTTTATTAGAACACCACGTCCCGGTTCGAAAGGAGGTTTATGGTCACTTCACTCATCTTTTGCGGGTATGTTTGATCACGGCAACGTCAAAAGGAGAAAGATCGGGAACCAGCATATTGAATAATCATATTTCCCAAGCCGGTACCTCCGATGTGCCACCACCCACTTACATGTATTACCAGCTTCAGCCTGAATTCTTGCATCAATACAAACACTACTACCAGTATGGGTACAACCAACACTGAAAACCAGATGAACCTACATCCTGAATACCTTCCCTGACCTGAGTACCAGCCTCAACCTGATGATATGGCTCCATCTGGCTACCCGACCCAAGATCATTATCAGCAGAGATCCAACAACTCCGTGATCGACACACAGTACACCCCTTGCATCAACATTGGGTCACCTCCGCCCAGTTGGCAAGGTTTATAATGAAGGTAAATATAATGCATTGTACAGTAGTAACTGTAATTCCCAATGACACCCGTACAGTACTGAACTCTGTGTGTGCCTCAGCCTGTTAATGCATTGATGCATGCACACTTTGGTACAAACTAACTTACCTGGTGACTTTTTGTACCCTCAGTGCGCGCCATCTTCACCCTCCAGATCACTTCCGGGAGTGACGCGGGGTTGGTGACTGACGGTACATCAATACAACACGGAAACTTTATTCAGATCTATTAAAAAACACAAACAAAGTCGCCAGGCAAGGGAAAAACAGTGCATGTTTCTAAGACACCTATACGATCTATACAGCGAAAGAATAAATAAAGATAAAAATAAAAAAGAGGGTGTGTACAAACATAGAACTTAGTAATAAAAGAATCTCTATGTTATGCAGACAAAGTTTGAATAGTGTCTGTGTCTAACCACTTCCTAGTGGATATTGTTGGTTAACAGAAAACATATTGAAACAGTTAAAAAGCTATTTTCTTTAAACATCACTTGTTCTTGTGGAAACTCCATGAGTTTTATATACCCAATTGACAATTATGATTATCACCATATTCACTATTTAGATTTGTTATTATTTATTAACATGGATATGGGTATCGGTTCTGATGTATACCGAAAACCCAACTCAAGGAACACGTATTTGAGAGCTGACAGCTGCCATCCCAAGTCCCTTCAAAGGTATACCAAAGGGACAATTAATTAGATTAAAAAGGATATGCTCTACTGAAGAGGATTTCATCAAACAATCCAGGGACCTTTTGGCCAGATTTGAAGATAGAGGGTACTCACAAAAAGACCTCAAAAGATCATTGGAAGAAGTGACCAATATGACAAGAGCAGACTTGATGAACCAAAAGAGGAAGATAAAGACAACTGTGGCAATCAAATACCTTTATTCATTTCCCAGCATAATATACAATCTAATCAAATTAGAACAATAATAAAAAATCATTGGGGTGTCCTTTCGACCGACCCCCTATTAAAAAAGATATATGCTGAAGGTCCTCGCTTTGCATTCAGAAAAGCGAAAACTATTGCCAATTTTGTTTCCCCAAGTCTGTTCTCTACAAGCACAAACACTAGGCATAGTAATTTACCTATGGGAAGCAACAGATGTAGCAAATGCAAATCTTGCAAAAACATGACTCCAGGATCCAATTTTTGCTCCAGGAGTTTGAGATTAGAATTTCCCATCCGATCATTCATTAATTGTAATACCACATTTGTGGTCTATTTATTAGGCTGCAAATGTGGTAAACAATATGTAGGTCGCACCACATGTGCATTAAAAATCCGAATTATGGAACATCTAAAACTTATAAAGAAAGGGGACCTCATACACCCAGCCTCGCAACATTTTACACAATGTAGACAGGGAAATGTTGATACATGTTCCTTTATGGGGATAGAACATGTTCCTAACCCAGTCAGAGGAGGTGATAGGACCAAATTGCTTGATCAGCGTGAATTATACTGGATGTTCACTCTCATAACAAGAGTACCCAACGGTTTAAACACTGATTGGGATCTTGGCTCTTTTTTTATAATATATTTGCACATTCAATATTGTAAGAGTATTTGCCTATAAAACAATACATAATATAACTATAGTGCAATAAAAGTTTCTATTTGAATATCCAGTATGATCCATATACTGATCGGTTTATTTGTGTCAATGTTGAAGGAATACTATCCCCCCCCCCCTTTTTTTTTTGCTCTTCCATTTTTTTCAATTTTTTAAAGTTTTTTACAATATTTTTCAATTTTTTTCAAACTTTTCATATCTTATTTATTAAATTATATTTTTGACAAGTTTAAGTAAAAGTTGAATATTCTGTATATTAATGGTTACCAAATATACACGTTTGCATCTCATTTGTTTTATTTAACAAAGTTTTATTTAACATTGTTTTTTATGCATTTGTGTTCACTTACTGTACTAATGTAGTTTTTTTCTGTAGAGAACATTATTATAACATATGATTTAGTACTAAACTGAGATATATTTATCCATTTATTATCATTATTGTTTATAGTGTAAATACTCTTTATGAGTATTTTGTCTCACAGAAAAATCTACCTTTCTTTATTTGGGGGTTACATATGATTAACTTATATGAACATTCAGAAATTAAATACCTTTAAAGATTGGCACCCTCTATCTCATTCTCAATTGGGTATATAAAACTCATGGAGTTTCTACAAGAACAAGTGATGTTTAAAGAAAATATATTTTTAACAGTTTCAATATGTTTTCTGTTAACCAACAATATCCACTAGGAAGTGGTTAGATACAGACACTATTTGATCTTTGTCTGCATAACATAGAGATTCTTTTATTACTAAGTACTATGTTTGTACACACTCTCTTTTTTATTTTTATCTTTATTTATTCTTTCGCTGTATAGATCGTATAGGTGTCTTAGAAACATGCACTGTTTTTCCCTTGCCTGGTGACTTTGTTTGTGTGTTTTAGTAGATCTGAATAAAGTTTCCGTATTGAATTGATGTACCGTCAGTGCGTGATGACGTCACCAACCCCGCGTCACTCCCAGAAGTGATCTGGAGGGTGGAGATGGCGCGCACTGAGGGTACAAAAAGTCACCAGGTAAGTTAGTTTGTAGACACCTTGAGAAAGACCAACGTTCGAAACACATTGGTGAGGGGCCCCTGACCCCCTCCATGTATTTGTTTTATATTTTGGACCAATAAATCTTTTTTATGGGCACGCATTTGAGTTAACCTTTCATTGACAATGCATCATCTAGGTGGTGCTTTGTTTTCTTTTTGTTCTTCCACTACAGTTTAAAGTTTCCCATTGTGTCTAGCGTCTTACTGACCCCTCCGCGAGGCCGTCCTGCCACAATATATATATATATATATATATATATATATATATATATATATATGTATATGTATATGTATGTGTGTGTGTCAAAAAGGAGTGCTATTGAGCGTGGCATATGTATACAACAGACGACAGAGAAGCCCAATGCTACATCCAACATGACAAAAATACACAGTAAAATACTTATATATTCTCTTGAAAAAGGGTAATTTAGTTTAACCCTTTGGCCAAAGCATTGTAAGCTTGCGAGCCACGACAAGGCAGACCCTGTTCGCAAGTCCTAACACTACCAGATAAAATACTAATATACCTCTATTAGGATTAAAATTTTCATTTATCTCTATTAGGAGGGAGAAAGACCAACATTGGATCTATATCCATATATATTAGTATTTTATCTGGTAGTGTTAGGACTTGCGAACAGGGTCTGTCTTGTCGTGGCTCGCAAGCTTACAATGCTTTGGCCAAAGGGTTAAACTAAATTACCCTTTTCAAGAGAATATATAAGTATTTTACTGTGTATTTTTGTCATCTTGGATGTAGCATTGGGCTTCTCTGTCGTCCGCTTTCTTTACAGACCAAGATGTTAAAGAAGAGCTAGCCAGTTCGAAGTAGAAAAATAAAAGAACATTTGAAATTTGGAAGAAGAGACAACTTTGTACTTGTGCATGATTCATTTTTACTTTATTAGCGTATGATTCATTTTTACTTTATTAGCGTATGATTCATTTTTACTTTATTAGCGTATGATTCATTTTTACTTTATTAGCGTTTGCAAAAAAACATTCCATTCTTTAAAATGACTTTTTGGTGTGTTCAAGGTTTTTTTCTTTACATTTAAATTAAATACACTAATACATAAAGTTCTAATCTCATTGAAATATATATGAATATCGAATTTAAAATATTTTAAATATCTCATCCCCATGCCCTCTTCGCCCCTCATCAGACATACAAATGTGCAAAATGTGCAAAAGCTCTACTAGCCAAATATCAGCGCTTTGCTTTTGCCCATTTGTGTTGAAAAATAGAAATACACAATAAAATAAAATGTGCATTACTATACACAGTAGGCAATAAACCTAATTGTAAATGATTGTAACTGGAAACCTATGCCACCCATGGAACACAGGCAACCACATTAGCAGCAAATGGGCAACCAAAAAAAACAAAAGAAGTGCTATGACACGCATATGCGTTTCAACCAGGTGCCATATTGGCACGCATGCGCAGGAATGCTATGACACGCATATGCATTTCAACGAGGCTATACTTCCACAGACACACATGCGCAGCACACTACTACTGTGTGTGCAATTATTAATTTTGAATATTATCTTTCTTTACACGCAAAGATGTCGAAGAGCCAGCTTATTCGAAGTAGAAAAATTAAAGAACATTTGAAATTTGGAAGAAGAGACAACTTTGTATTGTTGTATTAATCATTTTTACTTTATTATCATGTGCTAATAAAACATTCCGTTCTCTAAAAATACTTTTTGGTGTGTTCACATTTTTACTCTTTATATTTCAATTAAATAAACTTGAAGTACTTTTGTGTGATATCGGATTGTGCGCACATGAATGGGAATAAGTGACAGGTTGCATTGCTGTTAGATTTCTAAGACACAATGACTCGCGATTGTCAATTCGCGTTTCTGAATGGTATTGTAGACAAAATGTCAATTTCTGCACTCTTTCAGATTACGGCTAAATTGGATGAAAACTAAGAATTTTCATGGCGCGGGATAGGAGCGGATTAGGATGCGGATTAGGATGCCGCACGGAGCCCGTGCGATGCATGGCGTAGAACCGGCAGTTGCATCTGTATATGTGCAATATTATATGGATAGAAAAGAATTGTTATGAATCATAATAATATTATGCGTGGCAACTGAACTGGAATTCTTATACAGATGCAGCGGCCGTTATTCGAACACCACGCATTGTATACCTCGGAATACCCATGTCATGGCGCGTGATTTCTTCCAACCTTCCTGCCTTAAGACATGAGTGCAGACGAGTGCAGAAAATTGCATTTTAGTGTTCTGGTTTTTAAACACATGAAATTGACACAGTAGCACATTACAATTAATTAATTTCATTGCATTTAATTGCACACAATCTATGAAAGTCAAACAAAGCAACCGCGATAAACACGTGTGCCTGGGGCGATTGGGCGTTAATGCCGCATGGAATACAGCAGAGCACACGAAAACGGCTCCGTGATTTGTTCAAATAACAGCCACTGCATCTGTATGTACTTATAATTAACCCATACAGACTGAAGGACCCATTTTGTAACCCATTCTAGCATTGCTGGGGCTCTTTTGTTGTTAAATACAACATAAACACCCTAGAAATAAAACAGAAAAAACATGACTTCTATGTCATGATAAAACCATTAAAATATTCAATATTTTAATAATCTGGGACACCATGGGTTAACGGACACTTTTTAAATACCTATTTTTCTTATATATTAAATCAAACTAGCATAAGGCAGTTATTGGTTCATAAAACAAGGTGATGTTTAGATGAGGGCAGCAGGTTTAAGTACCCAAAGTACCAAAGCTTAACCTGGGTTATCAGTGATGGAAAGGGAAAATATCCAGGCACACAGTCTTCTCATTCAGTGATTTATTCAGCATAGAAAATGACCAACGTTTCCACTGCCACACAACCTTTGTTAAGGTGAAGGCTCACTGAAGGTTATCATTGATGGCCCACTAAAATTATATGGGTATATTATGGAGGTCTGTTGACAGTATCCAGACCTACTAGAGGCCCTATGTGACAGAATCAAAGGGGACCTCGCATTCTTGAAATATCCACTGTGACTAACTGAGACAAAGGACATGAACTTCATGTTGAATTTTCCTTAGACATTTACTAAATATGAGATATAGTTCAAAAGAAGGTAAAGTATATGCTTTAAACAGTGGGTTCCGCTGCTTAAGTTAAAGGCAAAAATGGCAGGTGATCTATGTAATATCTCTGATATCTGTTTTCACATACAAAAGTAGAAGTTGCATTGGCAAAAGTGGTGTCTACATGTGTATATTAAATACTCAAACACAACCCGTAAGGGGAAGGAGTTATAAAACATTTTATACTCTGAGGCAGGGGCGTATTGCAGATAAATATTGGCCTGGGCGATTTGTCTCATACTGGCCCTCCTCTTACGATGCAGCGTCATAACGTTGCAATGTCATGTTGTCATGGCAATGTGTCACCATGTGACATTGCGCCATTATTTCACATTGAGTCGCCATGACTATGTGACATTGCAGGAGGAGAGGAGATGCCACACCAGGGAAAATATATTTATATATAGGTCCCGTGGTCTCCCAGTTTAATTGTTAAGGGGAAGAGCGTGGGGCCTCTGTAACCATGCCCTCCTTACACTCTCCCCTATCTCCTCTCTCTTCCCCCTTACACTCCCCCTCTCTTCCCCCATTCTCTCTGTTCCCCCCTACATGTCTCCCTTCTCACTCACACACACAAACGCAGACAGAGACACACATCCAAACATCAACAAACTTACCTTGGGGTGAGGAGGTCTCATTAATGTTGGTCTTTAAGGGATTTATTTATTTATAAAATATTTTACCAGGAAGTAATACATTGAGAGTTACCTCTCGTTTTCAAGTACAGTATGTCCTGGGCACAGAGTTAAGACAAATAATACATGGTTACAAATACAGTTACATAAATGAACAGGGTATACATTATATACAAGACATTGCATGCACAGTTAAAGAAAAAATATATTATGGGCGTATGAGACAGTTACAGACCAGATTAAAATATGAGACAGCCTGAGATTTGAAAGAACTTAAAGTGGTGGTGGATGTGAGAGTCTCTGGTAGGTTGTTCAAGTTTTGGGGTGCACGGCAAGAGAAGGAGGAACGGCCGGATACTTTGTTGAGCCTTGGGACCATGAACGGTCTTTTGGAGTCTGATCTCAGATGATAAGCGCTGCATGTGGTAGGGGTGAGGATCTTATTCAGATAGCTGGGTAGCTTGCCCATAAAGAATTTAAAGGCAAAACAGGAAAGGTGAACTTTGCGCCTAGACTCTAGTGATGACCAATCTAGTTCTTTGAGCATTTCGCAGTGATGTTTGTTGTAGTTGCATTGGAGAACAAAACGACAAATTGAATTGTAGAGGGTGTCAAGTTTGCTAAGGTAGGTTTGAGGGATGATGTCACATCTTTTTGAACTAATGTGACGTATCACATGGTACAGCAACCAATTGGATTGTCTTCAATCCCATTGGCTGTAATACCATGTGATATAGCCATGTGGTTTTAAGGATGTGACGGACCTCCCTTGGAGATGATGTCACATCCTTAAAAAAAAAAATGCGGGCATGTGATACAGCGTCCAATCGGATTGGAGCTGTATCATCTGATCCTCAAATGTGATGTCACAGGCCCTATATAAAGCCTGTACGTCTCATTTTAACGGTAGAAGTCGATGTGGCAACATCCGTTTGGATTTAACATGGGGTTTTTGTATTGACAGATGAAGATAGAAGATAGAATAAATTAAGAAAATAATTACAGAAGAAAATAGAGGGTGAAAGAAGATTAAAGAAAGATTTTTGTTACCTGTTCCTGATCTTCAATTTGGATGGAGATGGATTGCCTGTGATGTCGTCGCGGGTTGAGAGCTTCCAGATACGCTGGGAGTCGAAGGGTGAAGACTTCTAAAGGTAAGTCAAATATTGAATGTATTTAAATGTCTTTTTTCATTTTTTTTTCATTGTATTTATTTATTTTTCTGTTTGTGATTGCCCATTGACTGATACTGTATTAATCTGTGCCCCTTTAGGGTACAGATAAATACAGTGAAAGTCAAAGTATTTTTGGGCAAATGCTTGTTTTCTACTGATTGTTATTTTTTCGATTTCTGTTTATTGTTTGGATTAAATTGTTTTGAATTTGGGTGGCTTGTTTTTAGTACATTTTAGGTTTGGTTAGCTTTTCAAATTAGTTATTTGTTTCCTTGGCTACTGGTTTAAATTAGTTAATTGATTTGTTGGCTACTGGTTTTATTTCTTATTGATTGGTTGGATAGGTGTTTATTTATTTGTATTCTTATGTTTTGGAATAACGTAATTGGAATTATTTTGCTGTTTTAGTGATAGATTAATGTAATTGATGTGTAGTTGAGGCTTTTTAATTCTTCTATTGTTGGGGGATTTAGGTGCTTTTGTATTTCTTGGGGATTATTGTGTATTTTTGGCCTTATTTTTATTAGGTTGATCATTGACTGCTATAGTGCCTTATCATGCCCATATTATATGGGTATGATATACCACTGTGCCAATCAATAGGTACCCAGTGGGTATAGTGGTCCCGAGGTGGGTGGTTAGGCCTCCCAGGGTGGGTAGCGGGGGACGGTGGGTTAACCCTTAATTACTATAATGTTTATTAACCACTAAGGTGATTAAGGGGTTAGGGGCCATTAGATTGTATTTTTCTTGTATTCTTGCTGGCATCGGAGGACATGGACCAGGAGTATCCGAACGAGGTTGCCCTTCATGATAGCAGGGGTAAGTTGAACGTTTTATTTACTTTATTTATGCTAGATGCCTAATGTTTGATGTTATAATGGTTAAATGCACTATTATTCATATGAGGATTAGTAATTTTGCCAATTACTGTACTGTATGTGCTTGGGGAGATTGTTGGGGGTAAAGAGGTGGGTAGTAGTGTTGTTGTGTTTATTTTTGCTTCTTGGGGTTAGATGGATTGGGTGAAGGGGGTAGTAGCCCCAAGTATGGATGTTTAGGCCTTCTGGGGGGTAGTGGGACTTGTTAACCCCTTAATTACCATATTGGTTCCCACCGCTATGGTAGTGAAGGCGTTAACACCTCCCACAACCTTCCAGGCAGGCTTAACCACCCACCCTGGGACTACTACACCCTTCATCCACCACCTCTGCACCAAGAAACAGGCTATTGAGGTTTAACCCCTTCATAATGGTATGAGGCAGTTTTAATATAAATATATAAATATAATGAAGCTGAATTTTATTCCCACGGTCACGTGACGCGAGACATTTAAATGCATAGGAGATACCGGCACCCCCTAACAGGGCCTGTACCTCGGAAAACAGGGGGTCCCCGGAACTGAAATCAACACGGTCCTGCTCCTGAGACCCCCTGCTCATCTACACTAGTATTAAAATGTATATTAAAATATTTCAATCGCTGGCGAGATATGTGCCGGGAGAGGCGGCTCTCTCTGCAGCTGAAAGAAATCACCAGGTAAGCCCTTTTGAGAGAGGCAATCATCACGTCGCCGGCTACTCACCCGTTTTGTGAATTTTGCTATCGCAGGTAATCTAGGCTTTCTAAATACCGTGATAGCAACGCTCAAAAAAGTGGCGGCGTAACCGGCCCGGCGATTTTTTTTATGAAAACTTATAGAATAAGCCCCATAGTGAGGGAGTGGGGGATTTCCCAGCAACATTGGAGGTTGTAGTGAGACCCAGAAGAGAACTATTGCCCTCTGAAATGTGCTCTCAAACAAAATGTACAATACTGTACAATACTGTATGCGTTTTTGTCATAATTTTTTTTATATTTGTTCATATTCTTCGGTCTTGCATATGTAATTAGATGATGCATTCTCATTCGCATGCTAATTAGCAATCCTGACATTACATTTAGCCCACACTTATGAAAGCCATAAAATGAGTTTTAAAGGAGTTTACCTTTTGTAAATATCTCAGTAAAAATAACACATTTATTGTTACCATTAATATATAGCGATATGGAAGTTTTGTAAATATAGGATTAAGAGCTCTTCACCTGGTTGTTTGCGGGTGTCCCACAAAGAGCTTTGCAGTGGCCCCTAGTCTGTCTGCTCATCATAATTCCTTTGTAGTTGCCTAGTTAGTTACGTGCAATTTTTCACACTATATTTCTCACAGAGGTAATGTAAATATAAATAGTACTTCATGCAAAATAGTATAATCATTTGTAAAGATTTTCAAATTGGAGCGGAGCGCTGGGTGACTCAGGATTATGAAAAAGAAAAATGAATACAATAGTGCAGATGGTATTGGAATAATAATATAAATAAAATGTTCTCTGTAGTGGTGGTACTCACAGATTGCACTATCAAATATAAGCGTATCAGAGACCCTTCTCTCTCTGATGGGAGCCCTTTGATGGAAATCCCTCAGAGTGGTAAGTAGATAACGGAAGCTTGTAATGGAGTGGTTCAATAATTCTCCCAGGGGTATGTGGAGTGATAGAGAGAGAACACACGATAGAGTAGTACAGTCTAAAATTGTATTGGCAGCAATCAACAATTATATGTGTAATACACTCACATTTTGTGATACAATATGGTTCGTGGGAGAGGACAGCTGTGGATGGAGAACGCCGGTGGTTCCTGGAGCGGAGGAGCCCTTCCGCATACGTCACTGGTGCCTTCGTCACGTCCTGTGTTGTCGTAGGTCAGGGCGGAAGAGGCTGCCTGGTGTATCCGTCTCCTACTAGCTTGCCAGCAGTTGTCTCACGGTTTCCTCAGCACAATCACCTCCCACAGCGGATCGATTCTACGCGTTTCGCAGTGGCTTCTTCAGGAATCGAATAGGTTAACCCCATGGGTCCTCCCTTATATATATAGTCCATCATAAATTGACATAGAGCTAATCAGGGGGTCCTATCAGCTGATTGCAATATAGCATATCATTGGTAATGGAGATGTGTGTCAGTTAAACAGTGCATACAATACAAGAATTTCATATTATCTGATACAATTAATACAATTTCTATTACAACAAGTAAAACAGTTAATTTTAATTCATAATATTTAAAACAAAAGATGATGTAAAAAGGAGTATATAAAAGGATATATGAAAAATATATTAAGAACGACGCAATGAGTGATGGAGTTCTAGATAGGATGAGGAAGATAAACAAAATTAGAAGCAAATACTTTCTAAAATACAAATATCATATTTTCTTAAAGAAATTGTGTTAAGAATTTAGATATTAAAATTACCATACTAAAAACACCATATTGTAGTAAAAAAACATATTATATAAGAACAATATTATAAAAGACATTATTTTAAGAACAATAATATAATTAAGAACGTGTGTTCAAACCATTATATTAAGAAGGCACCAATGTCTATGTCAACATTCAAACCCTTTGGACTGAGGGTCTGTAGTTTGTGAATCCAAAAGGTTTCCCTTTTTGCTAATGTGTTTAATCTATTGCCCCCCCTCCAGTGTATTGGGACATGTTCAATACCTTTAAAAGTTACCAAATTGGGATTTGATTGATGACACATATGAAAATGTTTGGAGACATTGTGTGTTAAAATACCCTTCTTAATATTTAAAAGGTGCTCTAAAATCCGTACTTTTAGAGGCCTTGAGGTACGTCCTATATATTGGAGACCGCAAGGACACTCTAAAAGGTAGATGACAAAATCCGTTTTACAATTGATGTACCCCTCAATTTTAAAAATTTCACTAGTGGTGTGAGATTTAAAATTGATTTTATCCTTATGTTTATGTGTGCATGCTTTGCATGCATAACAACCATAGAAACCTTTTGGTTTATCTAGCCATGTATTAGTCTCTTCATTTTTCTTCTTTAAAAAGGTGGTCGGTGCTAATTTGCTCTTGAGATTTGGAGCTTTTTTAAAGATGACAACAGGTTTATCAGGTATATGATCTTTTAAAATCACGTAATTTTGAAGAATATGCCAGTGTTTACCTATTATGTTTTTGATCTGTGATGCTTCTCTATTGTACTGAGTAAGAAAAGCCATATTAAAATTGACGTTTTTGCTTGTATTCTTATCTTTCGTACTTAATATTTCTTTGCGGTCTACAACGTCTGCTCTAGTGACAGCTTTATCAATAGTGTTAGAGTTATATTTCCTTTCCTTGAATTTATTCAACAGGACCTTAGATTGCTCATGGTATATCTGTTCATCAGTACAGTTTCTTTTGATTCGTCTTAACTGACCATACGGGATATTACGAATCCATTCTGGATTATGGCAGCTGCTTTCTAATATGAAGTTATTGCTATCCACTTTTTTAAAAAATGTTTTCGTTTTTATTAAATTATTTTCAACATAAATGGTTAAGTCCAAGAATTCTACCTCTTTCTTACTCCAATTGGTAGTAAATTTTAGATTCAAATTGTTCTCTCCCATATGTGTGAAAAAAGCTTCAAGTTCTTCTACACTGCCTCTCCATACGAACAGAATATCGTCTATGAAACGATTCCATGAGACGAGGTTCGCACCAAATGCCTGGTTGGACCATATAAAATCGTCCTCCCAGATTCCCATAAATAGATTCGCGTAACTTGGTGCGAACCTCGTCCCCATTGCGGTGCCTTGTTTTTGCAGATAATATGTGTCATTAAACCAAAAATAGTTTTTTTCCAAAATAAATGCAATAGATTCAAGAAGGAAATTAATCTGTTCATCTTTCATTTCGATGTCAGCTCTCAATACTCTGTCAATGGCCCTAAGCCCGTCATTGTGTACAATAGAGGTATATAGAGACGTAACATCTGCTGTTACTAAAATATATTCCTCTCTCCATGGAATGTTTTCTAAAATATTAATCACATCTGTGGTGTCTTTGATGTAAGATTTAAGTAAACTGACATGTTTTTGTAAATGGCAATCGATATAATGTGATAAATTACTTGTTAAAGACTCAATACCTGATATAATAGGTCTACCTGGTGGGTTTAATGGATCTTTATGTATTTTTGGGAGAAGGTAAAAGAGCGGGAGCTTTACATTTTCTTTCCAGAGGTATTTAAATTCTCCCTCATTTAAAATTCCCCGCTCTTTTCCTTTTATTAGTAAAGCCTTCAGATCATTTGAGAAACGTTTCGTTGGATTATCTTTTAGTATTACATATGTATTTTTGTCTCCTAAGATTCTGTTTGCTTCTCCCTCATAATAAATACGGTCCATGATGACAACTCCTCCACCTTTGTCTGCCTGCTTTATAATAATGTTCTCATTTGCAATCAAATCATCTAGAGCTTCCCGTTCTTTTTTTGTGAGATTGTGTTTAAATCTAGTGGGTTGTTCTGTAAGAAGGTTAAAATCATTGATAACCATCTGATAAAACACTTCTAAAAAATGACCTTTTTCATGACTAGGATAAAAAGTGGATTTTGGTTTTAATGTGGTGTGTTTAAAATTATCACTGTTTCTATTTAGGGGTAAATTACCATCAGTATTATTGATTTCTCTCTTTATTGTGGATTGATTTAAAAAATGTCTTTGCACAGTTAGTTTCCTTAAAAATAAGTTCGCATCAATAAAAAGTTTAAAATTATTGGGACCAACAGTGGGTGCAAACGTAAGACCCTTGGAAATAACGTTATGTTGGAACTCGGTTAAAATAACTTGACTCAAATTAAAAATGTTCTTATTACTACTTGGTGTATTGTAATTTTTATTTAATATGTTTCGTCGTCTTCCTCTTCCTCCACTTCTTTTTCCTCTATTTTTCTCTTTTTTATTTCCACAGGGGATTTCTCTACCTCTAACGGGGAGAAACGGTTCTGAGTTGCCCACAAATCTGTGGACCTCCCGAGCCCTAAAAAATTGGCCTGTGTTGGTTCAGAGGTGGTGTGTCTCTTTAATGTACTGTTTTTAGAACTCTTTAATTCTTTTTCTTTATGGTGAATGATATCTTCTCTTTTACGCTGGGGTTTTTGATATTTGGCGTTAAGATGTGGGTGTACTAAAGATGATTTATTTGAACTGCCTGCAATAGCATTCTCATCTCTATGTGTGGTATTTTCTCTCTTAGAATTATCAATCTTATTTGATTCGGGATGATAAATTCTATCAGTATTCCTTTTGATATTCCAATTGTATTTGTTACCTTTGGCAAAATCATCTTCATCTCTCTTGTATTTATTCTGCTTGTTAGTGACTAAATTGTTTTCAAGGGATTCTAACCTTTTTTGTAACGTGATGTCATTTTCTTTAAATACAGGATGGTTCATCAAAGGTTCTATAGTATTCTTTATAATACTGATTTCTTTATCCAAGATAACTAATTTCTTTTGATGCTGTGAAATAATCAGCTTCATGAGTTCCTTTGATGCATGATCTAAGATATTTTCCCATGAGCCCATAAAGGATGCATCATCCAAATCAAAAGATGGTTTTTTCTTAAATCTTAAACCTCTTGGGATAAGCTCATTGGCTATATATTGATCTAAGAATAATGTATCAATCCATTTTCTCGTATCTTTAAATAACAAAGCTTCCAATTTTGTAAATTCCCTATTCAGGATTTCTCTTTCACTCAATTGTATCGAATTTGATTGTGGAACAGAGAAATCCAGTCTTAAATTTCTTTGTTGTCTTCTAGTGAAGACATTGGAGTTCATACCCTCCATATTAGAATATGAGATGCAGCCTCAAGTTTTAAGAACAGAGATATGCAAAAACAAAAGATAAAAACCGGGCGCTTCTCAAAAAATAAGTGAATATTAAATAATTAAATAATTATACGATATACGTGACAGTGTGATTCAATTGATAATCAGTGCACAAATTGTGTTTAGTGACCTTCACCAATGTGTAAAAAATTATATAAATAATAAAGTGCAATACAATAAATAAAAAAGCAGCTCTACACCCTTAGGACGGACTGTTCATGTCCAGATGGTTCTTGTGCAGATTTTCAAATTGGAGCGGAGCGCTGGGTGACTCAGGATTATGAAAAAGAAAAATGAATACAATAGTGCAGATGGTATTGGAATAATAATATAAATAAAATGTTCTCTGTAGTGGTGGTACTCACAGATTGCACTATCAAATATAAGCGTATCAGAGACCCTTCTCTCTCTGATGGGAGCCCTTTGATGGAAATCCCTCAGAGTGGTAAGTAGATAACGGAAGCTTGTAATGGAGTGGTTCAATAATTCTCCCAGGGGTATGTGGAGTGATAGAGAGAGAACACACGATAGAGTAGTACAGTCTAAAATTGTATTGGCAGCAATCAACAATTATATGTGTAATACACTCACATTTTGTGATACAATTTGGTTCGTGGGAGAGGACAGCTGTGGATGGAGAACGCCGGTGGTTCCTGGAGCGGAGGAGCCCTTCCGCATACGTCACTGGTGCCTTCGTCACGTCCTGTGTTGTCGTAGGTCAGGGCGGAAGAGGCTGCCTGGTGTATCCGTCTCCTACTAGCTTGCCAGCAGTTGTCTCACGGTTTCCTCAGCACAATCACCTCCCACAGCGGATCGATTCTACGCGTTTCGCAGTGGCTTCTTCAGGAATCGAATAGGTTAACCCCATGGGTCCTCCCTTATATATATAGTCCATCATAAATTGACATAGAGCTAATCAGGGGGTCCTATCAGCTGATTGCAATATAGCATATCATTGGTAATGGAGATGTGTGTCAGTTAAACAGTGCATACAATACAAGAATTTCATATTATCTGATACAATTAATACAATTTCTATTACAACAAGTAAAACAGTTAATTTTAATTCATAATATTTAAAACAAAAGATGATGTAAAAAGGAGTATATAAAAGGATATATGAAAAATATATTAAGAACGACGCAATGAGTGATGGAGTTCTAGATAGGATGAGGAAGATAAACAAAATTAGAAGCAAATACTTTCTAAAATACAAATATCATATTTTCTTAAAGAAATTGTGTTAAGAATTTAGATATTAAAATTACCATACTAAAAACACCATATTGTAGTAAAAAAACATATTATATAAGAACAATATTATAAAAGACATTATTTTAAGAACAATAATATAATTAAGAACGTGTGTTCAAACCATTATATTAAGAAGGCACCAATGTCTATGTCAACATTCAAACCCTTTGGACTGAGGGTCTGTAGTTTGTGAATCCAAAAGGTTTCCCTTTTTGCTAATGTGTTTAATCTATTGCCCCCCCTCCAGTGTATTGGGACATGTTCAATACCTTTAAAAGTTACCAAATTGGGATTTGATTGATGACACATATGAAAATGTTTGGAGACATTGTGTGTTAAAATACCCTTCTTAATATTTAAAAGGTGCTCTAAAATCCGTACTTTTAGAGGCCTTGAGGTACGTCCTATATATTGGAGACCGCAAGGACACTCTAAAAGGTAGATGACAAAATCCGTTTTACAATTGATGTACCCCTCAATTTTAAAAATTTCACTAGTGGTGTGAGATTTAAAATTGATTTTATCCTTATGTTTATGTGTGCATGCTTTGCATGCATAACAACCATAGAAACCTTTTGGTTTATCTAGCCATGTATTAGTCTCTTCATTTTTCTTCTTTAAAAAGGTGGTCGGTGCTAATTTGCTCTTGAGATTTGGAGCTTTTTTAAAGATGACAACAGGTTTATCAGGTATATGATCTTTTAAAATCACGTCATTTTGAAGAATATGCCAGTGTTTACCTATTATGTTTTTGATCTGTGATGCTTCTCTATTGTACTGAGTAAGAAAAGCCATATTAAAATTGACGTTTTTGCTTGTATTCTTATCTTTCGTACTTAATATTTCTTTGCGGTCTACAACGTCTGCTCTAGTGACAGCTTTATCAATAGTGTTAGAGTTATATTTCCTTTCCTTGAATTTATTCAACAGGACCTTAGATTGCTCATGGTATATCTGTTCATCAGTACAGTTTCTTTTGATTCGTCTTAACTGACCATACGGGATATTACGAATCCATTCTGGATTATGGCAGCTGCTTTCTAATATGAAGTTATTGCTATCCACTTTTTTAAAAAATGTTTTCGTTTTTATTAAATTATTTTCAACATAAATGGTTAAGTCCAAGAATTCTACCTCTTTCTTACTCCAATTGGTAGTAAATTTTAGATTCAAATTGTTCTCTCCCATATGTGTGAAAAAAGCTTCAAGTTCTTCTACACTGCCTCTCCATACGAACAGAATATCGTCTATGAAACGATTCCATGAGACGAGGTTCGCACCAAATTCCTGGTTGGACCATATAAAATCGTCCTCCCAGATTCCCATAAATAGATTCGCGTAACTTGGTGCGAACCTCGTCCCCATTGCGGTGCCTTGTTTTTGCAGATAATATGTGTCATTAAACCAAAAATAGTTTTTTTCCAAAATAAATGCAATAGATTCAAGAAGGAAATTAATCTGTTCATCTTTCATTTCGATGTCAGCTCTCAATACTCTGTCAATGGCCCTAAGCCCGTCATTGTGTACAATAGAGGTATATAGAGACGTAACATCTGCTGTTACTAAAATATATTCCTCTCTCCATGGAATGTTTTCTAAAATATTAATCACATCTGTGGTGTCTTTGATGTAAGATTTAAGTAAACTGACATGTTTTTGTAAATGGCAATCGATATAATGTGATAAATTACTTGTTAAAGACTCAATACCTGATATAATAGGTCTACCTGGTGGGTTTAATGGATCTTTATGTATTTTTGGGAGAAGGTAAAAGAGCGGGAGCTTTACATTTTCTTTCCAGAGGTATTTAAATTCTCCCTCATTTAAAATTCCCCGCTCTTTTCCTTTTATTAGTAAAGCCTTCAGATCATTTGAGAAACGTTTCGTTGGATTATCTTTTAGTATTACATATGTATTTTTGTCTCCTAAGATTCTGTTTGCTTCTCCCTCATAATAAATACGGTCCATGATGACAACTCCTCCACCTTTGTCTGCCTGCTTTATAATAATGTTCTCATTTGCAATCAAATCATCTAGAGCTTCCCGTTCTTTTTTTGTGAGATTGTGTTTAAATCTAGTGGGTTGTTCTGTAAGAAGGTTAAAATCATTGATAACCATCTGATAAAACACTTCTAAAAAATGACCTTTTTCATGACTAGGATAAAAAGTGGATTTTGGTTTTAATGTGGTGTGTTTAAAATTATCACTGTTTCTATTTAGGGGTAAATTACCATCAGTATTATTGATTTCTCTCTTTATTGTGGATTGATTTAAAAAATGTCTTTGCACAGTTAGTTTCCTTAAAAATAAGTTCGCATCAATAAAAAGTTTAAAATTATTGGGACCAACAGTGGGTGCAAACGTAAGACCCTTGGAAATAACGTTATGTTGGAACTCGGTTAAAATAACTTGACTCAAATTAAAAATGTTCTTATTACTACTTGGTGTATTGTAATTTTTATTTAATATGTTTCGTCGTCTTCCTCTTCCTCCACTTCTTTTTCCTCTATTTTTCTCTTTTTTATTTCCACAGGGGATTTCTCTACCTCTAACGGGGAGAAACGGTTCTGAGTTGCCCACAAATCTGTGGACCTCCCGAGCCCTAAAAAATTGGCCTGTGTTGGTTCAGAGGTGGTGTGTCTCTTTAATGTACTGTTTTTAGAACTCTTTAATTCTTTTTCTTTATGGTGAATGATATCTTCTCTTTTACGCTGGGGTTTTTGATATTTGGCGTTAAGATGTGGGTGTACTAAAGATGATTTATTTGAACTGCCTGCAATAGCATTCTCATCTCTACAGTATGTGTGGTATTTTCTCTCTTAGAATTATCAATCTTATTTGATTCGGGATGATAAATTCTATCAGTATTCCTTTTGATATTCCAATTGTATTTGTTACCTTTGGCAAAATCATCTTCATCTCTCTTGTATTTATTCTGCTTGTTAGTGACTAAATTGTTTTCAAGGGATTCTAACCTTTTTTGTAACGTGATGTCATTTTCTTTAAATACAGGATGGTTCATCAAAGGTTCTATAGTATTCTTTATAATACTGATTTCTTTATCCAAGATAACTAATTTCTTTTGATGCTGTGAAATAATCAGCTTCATGAGTTCCTTTGATGCATGATCTAAGATATTTTCCCATGAGCCCATAAAGGATGCATCATCCAAATCAAAAGATGGTTTTTTCTTAAATCTTAAACCTCTTGGGATAAGCTCATTGGCTATATATTGATCTAAGAATAATGTATCAATCCATTTTCTCGTATCTTTAAATAACAAAGCTTCCAATTTTGTAAATTCCCTATTCAGGATTTCTCTTTCACTCAATTGTATCGAATTTGATTGTGGAACAGAGAAATCCAGTCTTAAATTTCTTTGTTGTCTTCTAGTGAAGACATTGGAGTTCATACCCTCCATATTAGAATATGAGATGCAGCCTCAAGTTTTAAGAACAGAGATATGCAAAAACAAAAGATAAAAACCGGGCGCTTCTCAAAAAATAAGTGAATATTAAATAATTAAATAATTATACGATATACGTGACAGTGTGATTCAATTGATAATCAGTGCACAAATTGTGTTTAGTGACCTTCACCAATGTGTAAAAAATTATATAAATAATAAAGTGCAATACAATAAATAAAAAAGCAGCTCTACACCCTTAGGACGGACTGTTCATGTCCAGATGGTTCTTGTGCAGATTTTCAAATTGGAGCGGAGCGCTGGGTGACTCAGGATTATGAAAAAGAAAAATGAATACAATAGTGCAGATGGTATTGGAATAATAATATAAATAAAATGTTCTCTGTAGTGGTGGTACTCACAGATTGCACTATCAAATATAAGCGTATCAGAGACCCTTCTCTCTCTGATGGGAGCCCTTTGATGGAAATCCCTCAGAGTGGTAAGTAGATAACGGAAGCTTGTAATGGAGTGGTTCAATAATTCTCCCAGGGGTATGTGGAGTGATAGAGAGAGAACACACGATAGAGTAGTACAGTCTAAAATTGTATTGGCAGCAATCAACAATTATATGTGTAATACACTCACATTTTGTGATACAATATGGTTCGTGGGAGAGGACAGCTGTGGATGGAGAACGCCGGTGGTTCCTGGAGCGGAGGAGCCCTTCCGCATACGTCACTGGTGCCTTCGTCACGTCCTGTGTTGTCGTAGGTCAGGGCGGAAGAGGCTGCCTGGTGTATCCGTCTCCTACTAGCTTGCCAGCAGTTGTCTCACGGTTTCCTCAGCACAATCACCTCCCACAGCGGATCGATTCTACGCGTTTCGCAGTGGCTTCTTCAGGAATCGAATAGGTTAACCCCATGGGTCCTCCCTTATATATATAGTCCATCATAAATTGACATAGAGCTAATCAGGGGGTCCTATCAGCTGATTGCAATATAGCATATCATTGGTAATGGAGATGTGTGTCAGTTAAACAGTGCATACAATACAAGAATTTCATATTATCTGATACAATTAATACAATTTCTATTACAACAAGTAAAACAGTTAATTTTAATTCATAATATTTAAAACAAAAGATGATGTAAAAAGGAGTATATAAAAGGATATATGAAAAATATATTAAGAACGACGCAATGAGTGATGGAGTTCTAGATAGGATGAGGAAGATAAACAAAATTAGAAGCAAATACTTTCTAAAATACAAATATCATATTTTCTTAAAGAAATTGTGTTAAGAATTTAGATATTAAAATTACCATACTAAAAACACCATATTGTAGTAAAAAAACATATTATATAAGAACAATATTATAAAAGACATTATTTTAAGAACAATAATATAATTAAGAACGTGTGTTCAAACCATTATATTAAGAAGGCACCAATGTCTATGTCAACATTCAAACCCTTTTTATTTATATAATTTTTTACACATTGGTGAAGGTCACTAAACACAATTTGTGCACTGATTATCAATTGAATCACACTGTCACGTATATCGTATAATTATTTAATTATTTAATATTCACTTATTTTTTGAGAAGCGCCCGGTTTTTATCTTTTGTTTTTGCATATCTCTGTTCTTAAAACTTGAGGCTGCATCTCATATTCTAATATGGAGGGTATGAACTCCAATGTCTTCACTAGAAGACAACAAAGAAATTTAAGACTGGATTTCTCTGTTCCACAATCAAATTCGATACAATTGAGTGAAAGAGAAATCCTGAATAGGGAATTTACAAAATTGGAAGCTTTGTTATTTAAAGATGCGAGAAAATGGATTGATACATTATTCTTAGATCAATATATAGCCAATGAGCTTATCCCAAGAGGTTTAAGATTTAAGAAAAAACCATCTTTTGATTTGGATGATGCATCCTTTATGGGCTCATGGGAAAATATCTTAGATCATGCATCAAAGGAACTCATGAAGCTGATTATTTCACAGCATCAAAAGAAATTAGTTATCTTGGATAAAGAAATCAGTATTATAAAGAATACTATAGAACCTTTGATGAACCATCCTGTATTTAAAGAAAATGACATCACATTACAAAAAAGGTTAGAATCCCTTGAAAACAATTTAGTCACTAACAAGCAGAATAAATACAAGAGAGATGAAGATGATTTTGCCAAAGGTAACAAATACAATTGGAATATCAAAAGGAATACTGATAGAATTTATCATCCCGAATCAAATAAGATTGATAATTCTAAGAGAGAAAATACCACACATAGAGATGAGAATGCTATTGCAGGCAGTTCAAATAAATCATCTTTAGTACACCCACATCTTAACGCCAAATATCAAAAACCCCAGCGTAAAAGAGAAGATATCATTCACCATAAAGAAAAAGAATTAAAGAGTTCTAAAAACAGTACATTAAAGAGACACACCACCTCTGAACCAACACAGGCCAATTTTTTAGGGCTCGGGAGGTCCACAGATTTGTGGGCAACTCAGAACCGTTTCTCCCCGTTAGAGGTAGAGAAATCCCCTGTGGAAATAAAAAAGAGAAAAATAGAGGAAAAAGAAGTGGAGGAAGAGGAAGACGACGAAACATATTAAATAAAAATTACAATACACCAAGTAGTAATAAGAACATTTTTAATTTGAGTCAAGTTATTTTAACCGAGTTCCAACATAACGTTATTTCCAAGGGTCTTACGTTTGCACCCACTGTTGGTCCCAATAATTTTAAACTTTTTATTGATGCGAACTTATTTTTAAGGAAACTAACTGTGCAAAGACATTTTTTAAATCAATCCACAATAAAGAGAGAAATCAATAATACTGATGGTAATTTACCCCTAAATAGAAACAGTGATAATTTTAAACACACCACATTAAAACCAAAATCCACTTTTTATCCTAGTCATGAAAAAGGTCATTTTTTAGAAGTGTTTTATCAGATGGTTATCAATGATTTTAACCTTCTTACAGAACAACCCACTAGATTTAAACACAATCTCACAAAAAAAGAACGGGAAGCTCTAGATGATTTGATTGCAAATGAGAACATTATTATAAAGCAGGCAGACAAAGGTGGAGGAGTTGTCATCATGGACCGTATTTATTATGAGGGAGAAGCAAACAGAATCTTAGGAGACAAAAATACATATGTAATACTAAAAGATAATCCAACGAAACGTTTCTCAAATGATCTGAAGGCTTTACTAATAAAAGGAAAAGAGCGGGGAATTTTAAATGAGGGAGAATTTAAATACCTCTGGAAAGAAAATGTAAAGCTCCCGCTCTTTTACCTTCTCCCAAAAATACATAAAGATCCATTAAACCCACCAGGTAGACCTATTATATCAGGTATTGAGTCTTTAACAAGTAATTTATCACATTATATCGATTGCCATTTACAAAAACATGTCAGTTTACTTAAATCTTACATCAAAGACACCACAGATGTGATTAATATTTTAGAAAACATTCCATGGAGAGAGGAATATATTTTAGTAACAGCAGATGTTACGTCTCTATATACCTCTATTGTACACAATGACGGGCTTAGGGCCATTGACAGAGTATTGAGAGCTGACATCGAAATGAAAGATGAACAGATTAATTTCCTTCTTGAATCTATTGCATTTATTTTGGAAAAAAACTATTTTTGGTTTAATGACACATATTATCTGCAAAAACAAGGCACCGCAATGGGGACGAGGTTCGCACCAAGTTACGCGAATCTATTTATGGGAATCTGGGAGGACGATTTTATATGGTCCAACCAGGAATTTGGTGCGAACCTCGTCTCATGGAATCGTTTCATAGACGATATTCTGTTCGTATGGAGAGGCAGTGTAGAAGAACTTGAAGCTTTTTTCACACATATGGGAGAGAACAATTTGAATCTAAAATTTACTACCAATTGGAGTAAGAAAGAGGTAGAATTCTTGGACTTAACCATTTATGTTGAAAATAATTTAATAAAAACGAAAACATTTTTTAAAAAAGTGGATAGCAATAACTTCATATTAGAAAGCAGCTGCCATAATCCAGAATGGATTCGTAATATCCCGTATGGTCAGTTAAGACGAATCAAAAGAAACTGTACTGATGAACAGATATACCATGAGCAATCTAAGGTCCTGTTGAATAAATTCAAGGAAAGGAAATATAACTCTAACACTATTGATAAAGCTGTCACTAGAGCAGACGTTGTAGACCGTAAAGAAATATTAAGTACGAAAGATAAGAATACAAGCAAAAACGTCAATTTTAATATGGCTTTTCTTACTCAGTACAATAGAGAAGCATCACAGATCAAAAACATAATAGGTAAACACTGGCATATTCTTCAAAATGACGTGATTTTAAAAGATCATATACCTGATAAACCTGTTGTCATCTTTAAAAAAGCTCCAAATCTCAAGAGCAAATTAGCACCGACCACCTTTTTAAAGAAGAAAAATGAAGAGACTAATACATGGCTAGATAAACCAAAAGGTTTCTATGGTTGTTATGCATGCAAAGCATGCACACATAAACATAAGGATAAAATCAATTTTAAATCTCACACCACTAGTGAAATTTTTAAAATTGAGGGGTACATCAATTGTAAAACGGATTTTGTCATCTACCTTTTAGAGTGTCCTTGCGGTCTCCAATATATAGGACGTACCTCAAGGCCTCTAAAAGTACGGATTTTAGAGCACCTTTTAAATATTAAGAAGGGTATTTTAACACACAATGTCTCCAAACATTTTCATATGTGTCATCAATCAAATCCCAATTTGGTAACTTTTAAAGGTATTGAACATGTCCCAATACACTGGAGGGGGGGCAATAGATTAAACACATTAGCAAAAAGGGAAACCTTTTGGATTCACAAACTACAGACCCTCAGTCCAAAGGGTTTGAATGTTGACATAGACATTGGTGCCTTCTTAATATAATGGTTTGAACACACGTTCTTAATTATATTATTGTTCTTAAAATAATGTCTTTTATAATATTGTTCTTATATAATATGTTTTTTTACTACAATATGGTGTTTTTAGTATGGTAATTTTAATATCTAAATTCTTAACACAATTTCTTTAAGAAAATATGATATTTGTATTTTAGAAAGTATTTGCTTCTAATTTTGTTTATCTTCCTCATCCTATCTAGAACTCCATCACTCATTGCGTCGTTCTTAATATATTTTTCATATATCCTTTTATATACTCCTTTTTACATCATCTTTTGTTTTAAATATTATGAATTAAAATTAACTGTTTTACTTGTTGTAATAGAAATTGTATTAATTGTATCAGATAATATGAAATTCTTGTATTGTATGCACTGTTTAACTGACACACATCTCCATTACCAATGATATGCTATATTGCAATCAGCTGATAGGACCCCCTGATTAGCTCTATGTCAATTTATGATGGACTATATATATAAGGGAGGACCCATGGGGTTAACCTATTCGATTCCTGAAGAAGCCACTGCGAAACGCGTAGAATCGATCCGCTGTGGGAGGTGATTGTGCTGAGGAAACCGTGAGACAACTGCTGGCAAGCTAGTAGGAGACGGATACACCAGGCAGCCTCTTCCGCCCTGACCTACGACAACACAGGACGTGACGAAGGCACCAGTGACGTATGCGGAAGGGCTCCTCCGCTCCAGGAACCACCGGCGTTCTCCATCCACAGCTGTCCTCTCCCACGAACCATATTGTATCACAAAATGTGAGTGTATTACACATATAATTGTTGATTGCTGCCAATACAATTTTAGACTGTACTACTCTATCGTGTGTTCTCTCTCTATCACTCCACATACCCCTGGGAGAATTATTGAACCACTCCATTACAAGCTTCCGTTATCTACTTACCACTCTGAGGGATTTCCATCAAAGGGCTCCCATCAGAGAGAGAAGGGTCTCTGATACGCTTATATTTGATAGTGCAATCTGTGAGTACCACCACTACAGAGAACATTTTATTTATATTATTATTCCAATACCATCTGCACTATTGTATTCATTTTTCTTTTTCATAATCCTGAGTCACCCAGCGCTCCGCTCCAATTTGAAAATCTGCACAAGAACCATCTGGACATGAACAGTCCGTCCTAAGGGTGTAGAGCTGCTTTTTTATTTATTGTATTGCACTTTATTATTTATATAATTTTTTACACATTGGTGAAGGTCACTAAACACAATTTGTGCACTGATTATCAATTGAATCACACTGTCACGTATATCGTATAATTATTTAATTATTTAATATTCACTTATTTTTTGAGAAGCGCCCGGTTTTTATCTTTTGTTTTTAATCATTTGTAAGCCTATAAATGAACTATTGTACTTCTATGTTTTTTGTGATCTGCCCGCTTTTGAAAACGACTTGAAGATTCATGTCCTAGAGCTGGGGTGCGCAAACTGGTGGGGGGGGGGGGCGCAACATTTTCTAGGGGAGGGGGCACGGCGCTTACAGAGGCCCCATATTCCTCCACCACAACATTTAAATAAAATGCCGGGGAGCGCGCGAGGCCTCTGTATATCTCTTACCTTCTCTGGCACCTTCTCGCGACACATTGCCATGACAATGCGGAGTCAAATAGCAATGCATTGCCATGGCAACCCAGCATCAAAATGGCAACACAGCATCAAAATGGCATCTTGACGTCAAATTACGCCGCCGATGCCGAAGGAAAGGTGGGGGTGTGGGGCGGGGGAGGGTGTGAGCAGGGGGTGGAGAGCAGGTGGGGGGGGGGCATAAACAAAACAATTTGCACACCCATCCTAGAGCAGTGATTCACAACAATGGGTTTGGGTATGCCTAGTTGTTCGTGAGATGTCTCCAAGGGGTTTGCCAAATAAAATATATAGTGGCAGATCCCACACACAATGTAAAAAAAGTTGCTTCACCACATTTAGCATCTTCTGCTGACTCACACATATTAGCAGTCACCTTTCAAACTATCCCATTCTGGAAAATACACCATGCAGTCATTACACAGTAGTGTTTGCAAGAAGAAGCCTGGAATGCAGGGTTCATGTAAAATGACACATTTTGCATTTAAATTTATCAGCTATTACCCAAATAATGAAGCAGAAAATAGGAGAACAAGAAGATGTGAGTTTTTGCTCCAGTTTTGAAGCTGGGAGACTTTAGTAAAGAGCACCAACCTGCCATACAGGTATCAGAGATGTTAAATGACTGATTTTAAGATATTTTAGGCCAGGTGTTTCTTTCTAACACTACTGTCCTGTGTACAGTACAGATGTAGCTGATATTACTGCTCACGTTTATGTGATGGATCACACGTCAAAGCTGTCGAGATGTTTTAAAATTTGACACAGCAGATTTGACAGGTGTTTATTGGAACAAATACTAAAGTGTGTTATCGCATCATTTAACTCACTATTTGTGCAACTTTGGCATGCTGGCGGCTGCATTTGGCAATATGTGTATATGTTTCTGGTTTCCAAATAGGCAAAGTCAACCTGCTAAAAACAAAAACAAACAAAAACATTCTAGAGAACACACCATGCAGGAAATAAAGGAAATTGTTTACAAGGGTTCTTTATTTTCTTATACTTAGATATTTATATAATTAGCACAACAAATTCACCTGAAATGCTGTCAAATCAAAGTGCACGTTGTTCCTTTGCAACAATATACATAGCCACAGTGGGATGGATCATATTTCAAGCTAGTTTTGCTGAAATGATGTACAGCTAAGCAAGACTGCGGCTGCATGAATGTAAAACTAGTTTAGTAATGCCAACTCCTGCAAGTTATTCCTCCAGACAAGAAAAGATACAGTATGTGTTAGCGTTATAAGTTACATGGAAAACGTACCACAAAAGTAACACAACTTTTTGGCTAAGTGTGAATAGATAAATCTGTAAATGTATGTCATATGTCAACATACACTAATAGTACATTGAAAATATGCAAAGCAGGGCTTTTAAAAAGTATGCATCATGATAAAGCTCTCGACAAAATTCAGTTACAATTGATGTTTTTGATAGGCATTACAGTACATTCACGCATTTCAGAAACTAAAAGTTTTCTTTGTTGAAGATGAAGTGAACTCCTCTTGGGTCAGCATTGGAGTTTCCAATACACTGCTTACTGAGGGTCTCAGCCAGGGCTTCTGGTCCGCAGAGGAAAACACCAATTCTAGAGCTTTAAAAGGAAATGGAAACACATGTAAAAAAAACTATTTCTATAGCAGCGTGGTAGTTAGATATGGAGCGACCAATCTCACACCCTTCTTTAGCAGTCAGCACAAGAGATAGAAAAACTCACAACACATTACTAACTTAATATCACTACAATGATAAACGTAGTATTAACTAAATGTGTCACTCGCAATAACTGTTTTTAAATACATATTTTCTTTTTGCATATTAATAACAATATATGGTATAGATGACCACTCGCCTAGATAGGGAATTTTCATGTCAATTATAGATACTGGGCATGGTACTGCTGTCAAGATGGCAAACATTTAGGTTGTACATTAATTCTCTCTCTCTCTCTCCACTTGTCACCACTATAAGAGATGACCTTAAACTTCAGGTGAATGTGAGTGAAGACATGCTAAAGCTTAGCACCCAATAGTGAATAGGGCCTTAGTAGGAATCATAAAACAGGCTAAAAATGATGGGGTAGATCTAACAAAGCTCCATTATGGATTTCACGAGACGATAACTTAAGTTAACATCTCATTAAGTGCCAATGGGAATATTCAAAACTCAGTAATGCAGTGTTAAGGCCAGTCTTACTGCTAAGACTCGCTGGCATTAACGTTAACACACGTTGGTGTTTATGATATGAAGTGTAGAACATATATCCATAATAGGCCGTGACAGTTTACACAAGGGCCTTCATGCTGGATTAGTTTAGGTCTTGGCTACACCTGGCTTTAGGGGCTCCCAGCATCTCATATCAGGTCGTAGAAAATTTTTGGGCCTTGTCCAGGGTGCTGAAGTGGGCCACTTTGGCATCCTACAGTATGTTTCCGTAGCAATATAGGAACCCAAAGTGAATACCCTGGACTGTGCCACAAAATGCAGCCAATGCCTGTGTATTAACCCCTTGGAAGCCATAGTCCACATTTTAATGCTTATTTCCCTTCACAGAACAGTAATGGAAGTGCATGAAAGTCCTTAAAGATGCAATGCCACCCAAAAAAAGGTTTATCAGGAAAACACGTGAAAGCAAAGTATTCTTGAATGTTAATTTTTTTCCTTATAATTCATATTATATTCATTCAATGGTAAAAAAACATATGGCTGCAATTTTGATCGTATACATTTCAAATTACAAACAGCTCCAAAATGCTACATAATTAAGAGAAAGATAAATAATTATATATGACAAACAAGTTTATTGAAAGGTAAAATTACGAACATATTATTTTTCAAAATATTTGTAAATGAATTATCATTTGTATCAGTACTTACTTAATGCATCACTTGTAGATCTTGGAACGGTAGTGTTGAGTTTTATTATACATGACCTAAGTATAAGATTACCTTTGGTGTGTACTTCCAATAGTTTTAAACTCATTCTCCCAGTTTGGTCTGCCATACAGAGTCTTCTGTTTAAGGCCAGTAATCACATCCTTCTCTTCGTCATGGTGTAACGTAAAAGCAGTGGCCTGAGGGTAAAAAAAAGGACATAAGTAGAGCATTTACAGGTAAAACAAAAATATATATATATTTCAGGTTCATTCTACAAGAAATTAGAAGCTGTGTATTTCATGAAAAAATAAAAGCATCAATTTTTAGAAACTATTCAAATATGTTTACGGTACTGTAAATTCATTTTCGTTCCAATGTTTACCACTATAAAAGATGTATAGTTGACTGCAGAAGCCAATAACATATACTCTTACTACAGTCTATATACTGTCATTTTATTCAGTTGAAGGAGAGACCTGTGAGATTTTAATTACGCTCTACAAACGAATCTAATCTAGGAAGAACTCGTAAGTGGCGTAGATAGACATGTGCGGGCCCCCATGCAAAAATCATTTCAGGGCCTCATTAATATTAATACTGACTGCAATTGTTTTCTCCCTCCCCCATCCTCTCCCTGATCCACTCTCTCATCATCCCTCCCCCTCTTCCTCCTCATTAACTCTCCCCCTCCCATCATAATCATCTCTCCTCCTATTCCTCTCTGCCCATTATTATCCCCCCTCCTCCTCTCTCCCCCTGATCATTATCATCTCCCCCTACTCATCACCTCCCCATCCTCCTCATCACCTCTTCCCCATCCCCTCCTCATCTCTCTCCTCCTCATCATCATCATCTCTCTCCCTCATCAGCTCTCCCCCTCATCATCATCATCACTTTCAGCTCTCCCCTTATCATCATCATCACCTCTCCCCCTCATCCACATCTCTCCCCTCCCCTCCTAATCTCTCCCCTCCTCCTCATCCTGCTCATCATCTCTCTCCTCCTCCTCATATCTTCACCTTATCATCTCTCCCCCTCCTCCTTAACATCATCATCATCAGCTCTCCCCATCAAAATCACCTCTCCCCCTCATCATCAGATCTCCACCTCATCATCATCAGCTCCTCCTCTCATATCATTAGATATCTCCCTCCTCCATGTTTACCTGTAATAGAGACAGGCGCAGGGAGATGGTATTCAGCGTCGGGTCCTCAGCATTAAATAGAGGATACGCCGGCAGAGGAATTAGCAGTTGTTACAGAGACAGAGGAGGATGGCGGGGGAGGAGCGCGCTCTAGCAGTAGACACCGGGAGTAAGAAAGACTTCCGGGTCAGACCACTAGAGCGTGCTCCTCCCTGGCCATCCTGCTCCAGCTCTGTAGCAACTGCTGATTCCTCTGTTGGCTTAACCACTGTTTAACGCCAGGGGCCCGCCTCCGCATACCATCTCCCCGCGCATGTCTCTAACTGAAGAGAGACAGATGGGCCAATGACAGGGGAGGGAAAGCGGGCCCCCAAGAGCACGGGCCCCTGGGCTTTGACCAGTGTTGTGAAGGTGAAAAAACAATGCTATAGCTTGCTAGCAGATTTCCACATTAGGTTCTACCTCTGAGAAAACAGTTGTGTGAAAAAGAAAGTACACCCTCTTTGAATTCTATGGTTTTACATATCAGGACATAATAGGAGCCATGAGGACACAAAGAGCTTTTGTTCACAGCTGCATTGCATCTCAGCCACCAACCGCAGTGTGCATCTGCATTGCCCCAAAGGCGCACAGCCTTTGGCACAGCCGAAGGGCAGCCAAAGGGTGTGACCCATTTGCTGCCATTCGCTGATGTCTGGTGATGCTCTATTTCAATCTGAAACTAACAAATTCCTTTATCCCCTGTACCCAGTTTTCCAACTCTATCTGTCCGAGATTTGACTGTATAACCCCTGTTCTTTAATGTAACCATGTATTTTTTATAACTCTGTGTCCAGGACATTCTTGGAAACGAGAGGTAACTCTAAATGTATTACTTCATGCTTAAACATTTTTATAAATAAATAATAGGACATAATAACAATCATCTGTTCCTTAGCACGTCTTAAAGTTAGGTAAATACAACCTCAGATGAACAACAACACATTACATATTACACATGACAAAATGGAGAAGCTATGTGCGAAAAACTAAGTACACCATTACTGTTTCCATAGGAATTAAGATGCTAAGTAGCAGACAGGTGCTGCTAATCAAATGCCCTTGATTAATTGATCATCAGCAAATGTTACCACCTCTATAAAAGCTGACGTTTTAGCAGTTTGCTGGTCTGGAGCATTCAGTTGTGTGTTAACACAATGCCAAGGAGGAAAGACATCAGCAATAACCTTAGAGAAGCAATTGTTGCTGCCCATCAATCTGGGAAGGGTTATAAGGCCATTTCCAAACAATTTAAAGTCCATCATTCTACAGTGAAAAAGATTATTCAAAAGTGGAAAACATTCAAGACAGTTGCCAATCTTCCCAGGAGTGCACGTCCCAGCAAATTCACCCCAAGGTCAGACCATGCAATGCTCAGAGAAATTGCAAAAAAAAACCAAGAGTTACATATCAGACTCTACAGGCATCAGTTAGCATGTTAAATGTTCATGACAGTACATTAGAAAAAAACTGAAAAAGTATGGTTTGTTTGGAAGGGTTGCCAGGAGAAAGCCTCTTCTCTTCTAAAAAGAACATGGCAGCACGGCTTAGTTTTGCAAAGTTGCATCTGAACAAACCACAAGACTTCTGGAACAATGTCCTTTGGACAGACGAGACTAAAGTGGAGATATTTGGCCATAATGCACAGCGCCACGTTTGGTGAAAACCAAACACAGCATATCAGCACAAACACTTCATACCAACTATCAAGCACGGTGGTGGAGGGGTGATGATTTGGACTTGTTTTCCAGCCACAGGACCTGGGAACCTTGCAGTCATTAAGTCGACAATGAACTCCTCTGTACAGTATACCAAAGTATTCTAGAGGGTGTACTTTTTTTCACACATCTGTATATATACAGTACACACACACTTATACACACACACTTATACACACTATATATATTATATATATATATATATATATATATATATATATATATACATATACACACACACATATATATATATATACAGTATACACACACATATATATATTGTATATAGTGTGACTAAGTTCAGAAGATTCAAGTATCTATGTACTGAATGAGGGACGATCCCGATGGGGACTAAAATGTAACACATTATGTGTGTTAAACAGTCAATCTAATTTGTAATTTTTCTTAATTCTTGCACGCGTCACCATTTGTTCAGCACATTATTATATACTATACTTGTTACCAGACAATTACGTTAATGTAAAATACCTACATACTTACAGTACACACACACTGTATATAGTTTTAATAGGTGTGGACAGATGAATATATATATATATATATATATATATATATATATATATATATATATATATATATATATATATATATATATATATATATATATATATATATATGTTGTTTGTGAACTGTTCCATTGTTGAACATAAGTAAGAAACAATTAGACAGCCCAAACAACAAAACACCTGTGTTTTATTTATAATGCAGGTTGTGCCCTGCTCTCTTTCCTTCTCTATTTTAGTAATAAACATGTGTGCGTCATATGTAACAATGGGCCTCATGCAGAGAGCATCGTTATTTCGAAATTCGCCATTTTTTGTACAATTTCGCGCAGAAACCGGCAGAAAATGGCGAGTTACGAAAAACGCGCCATTTTGTTTTTTCTATTGCTAAAACTCGCCTCGCGGCTGGCGAGAACCTCCATCTCGCCATTTTTAAAACTCTCCGAATGCAGAGAGGTGCGAACGGCATGTAGCGGCTGTTCGCGCCAAGAAAATGGCGCGATTCTCGCATTTTTGCCGCGCCAGGAAAAGATGGCAAGATGGCGCTCGCCGCCTATAGTAAAGGGGAAAAAAGGAGCGAATTTGTTTTTACACGTTTCTGAAGCGCGCATCTCGCCAATTTAAACTCGCCACACGCATCAATGTTAAACATAGCAGAATTCGCACTTTTCTGCATATGGAGAATAAAACTCTCCAAAAAAGCTACTTTTTATGAAATTCGCCAATTTTAAAATTCTATGCTCTCTGCATGAGGCCCAATAACTCTTGGTAAAAAAAGGAGGGTGAAACTTGTACTGAGTGACCCCAAACAATTTTTGTTATAAAACCTACATTTGTACTTTTCTTTTTTGCAATATTGAGTCTTATCATTTTGATAAAATGACAAATAAAGAATAATCCATTATATTGTTGTTAATGGAGTCCTACTGGGACAGAAAACAGGTTTTATACAATTATTTTAGTCATTATATTGCTGGAAGGGACTCCCAATGTGACTAGCATCATTCATAGTGCTACTACTTACTATAAAGTGATACACAGTACAGGAAGTAAGAGGTTCTTGCAGTCATCGTATTGGATTTACTAATCTGTTTAATCATTACCATCAAATTCTATGGAGGGTCTGTAGGATTAGGACATGTTGGGGTGTACTTTAACAGTACCACAGTTAGCACATGTATTAGGTCTAGCAACGTAATATATAGATTATGTATACTTTAATATCAGTCATAAAATGTATCACAGCCTTTAAATGAATCCAAAGAAACAAGTCCACGTGTAATAGAAGAATCACATGTCCTTGTTGCATCCCAGTGAATACTGCTAAGGATGAGATGTTAAAACACTGTTAATGATCTTAAGAGATCAAAAGAAAAAGGGTGTGTGGGCCGAGCACGCGCATGTTAAAGCTGCAGTTCAGTCATTTATTTTTTTTACCTAAAGAACTGCATAGCTGCCGATCAATTCGTTCTCCGTCTATTTATCGGCAAAGTTTGGCGACATCTTTAAATATGGGGAATGTAAATCGTTGGTTTAGGAACAAGCATGCTTGTTAAAATAGAATACAAGAAAATTGGTCTTTCAAAGTTGTTGTTTTTTAAAACAGAAAAAGCTAAAAGTATTTTTTCTTACTACAGAACTGATTTATTAAAAAAAAACACATGCAGGATATTGCATGAACTGCAGCTTTAAGTGAAACTTCTTTGTCTTTTGTCAGTGAAATTGTGTTTCGATTTTTATTATTGTGATTGATTTTAAAGTATGGAAATGCTGTTACTTTCAAAAGGTGTGTGTGTGTGTGTGTCTGATCCCAGTACCTCCTTGGGTTTGTGCTCCTCCCACCCGCCCCCCCCCCCCCCCCCCCTCACCTGGTTCTTCGTTTTTTATGCGCGTGCGTGAGCTCATGAGTGTGTGCACGTGGCTTCGGCCATTACTGCACATGTACAGGCGTCTCCTGATGCTTCTGCACGTGTGCAGCCAGCGACGGATGCTTCTACCCACAAGCAGGTGGTGCCAGACGATTCTGCGCATGCGCGCACCAACGCCCTCTTCTGCCAACACTGATGTCACAGGCAGCCTCTTCTGCCAGCACTGACGTCACTTACATTACAAACTTCCGTCACTATGAAGGAAATTTGTGCAAGCAAAATTTTTGCAGGTGCCGCAAAGAAGTTTCTCTTCAAAAATCTGTCTGTCTGTTCAAGCACTAACACATGTGTAATCATTCAGAAAAGTAGCAGATTTTCCTTGCCTGAGATTCATCCCAGCCAGTGAGATAGATGTTATAGCTGAGGAAATCAGCATTGTCTCGCTCTTGCATTTGTGTTTCTAGAGACTGAAGCAAATCAGCAAACCATTCAAAAGCCTGTGTTTCTCTGCACAGCCAGTAGAAATAGATCTGAAAAATACAGGTAGGTTGGTTAATTTGGTGGGAGAGACAAGATTAAAGTTTATTGTATGCAAAGAAAAAGGTAAAACCAAACCTATTAACCTAAATATTTCCCAGTAAGATATCATTTTTAACGTCGTAGGCCTAGATACTCAAAGCTCTGTTATTGATTTAATGAGGCATTAACTAAAGTGAATGCATTGTTAAATGCTAACGGGTATCTTCAAAGCTCATTAAGACAGTGTTAGGTGCTGTTTTGAGCTGTGACGGGCCTTGCATTAACAATAACAGACGTTCGTGCCAATGATATGTAAAAGAGATGTTCCCTTTAACTACGGCTATCCACAGAGCTCCGTTATAGTTACCGCAGGGATTTAACATGATGTTAGCTAGTCATAATTAAAGGTGGCGTTACTCCCAACAAGACCATGAAATATGTTTTAGAGAAGTTCAGACGAGAGAGACACCTTTATACAACACGTGGAGAGACACCTGTGCACAAAAAAGAACACACCTGAGATACCTGGAATATATGCTAATTTAAGGAATTTAAATATCCCTTGCTTCTCCATATTAACATATATACCAGGTATCTCTCTCCTTAATATTGGTCATGTACGTTCATATGAATGGGACTAAAGTTGTGCTAAAGCTTAGTACCCTTTGGGGATCTGGGCCTTAGTTTGAATGTATCCGACTGTCATATCCATTTATGTGTATCATTCTCTACACTAGGGGATGGCAACTCCAGTCCTCAAGGGCCACCAACATGTCAGGTTTCCAGGCTATCCCTACTGTACTTCAGCACAGCTGGTTCAGTCTTTGATTGAGCCACCTGTGCTGAGGCAGGGATATCCTGAAAACCTCTCATGCTGGTGGTCCTTGAGGACTGGATTTGCCCACCCCCGCTCTACACCTTATGGATACTGTAATTGAGGCACTTACATTCTTTATAATTTTTTAGGCTAAGTCGAATGCAAAAGTTGGTACTTGTTGTTTCCAAAATTTGACATAGACCATTTGCAGTATGACCAAACCTCAAACCTGGTGAAGTTTTTGGTGTTAAAGTTACAATTCCTTAATGATGTCATTGTCCTCCTATTCATACTTAAAGCAAACTTTGAATTGTTTCCGTTTCTTTGGAAATCAAAAATAATGTTCTTTTTTTATCAGCTCCTTAGAAAGGGGTAGTCCTCCCAAACAAGAGATTACTCAACCTCTTGCCCAACCTATCCTAGTTATAGAATCAATAAAGATAAGGAAGCAGGAGAGAGGGGAGATCTCCCGACATAGTGATAGCATAAGTAGCCAGTAGAAATAGATCTGAAAAATACAGGTAGGTTGGTTAATTTGGTGGGAGAGACAAGATTAAAGTTTATTGTATGAAAAGAAAAAGGTAAAACCAGACCTATTAACCTAAATATTCCCCAGTAAGATATGATTTTTAATGTCGTAGGCCCAGATACTCAAAGCTTGATTATTGATTTAGTGAATGCATTTTGATAAAGTGAATGCATGGTTAAGTGCTGACGGGTATCTTCAAAGCTCATTAAGACAGTATTAGGTGCTGTTTTGAGCTGTGACGGTCCTTGTGTTAACAATAACAGACATCCGTGCCAATGATATGTAAAAGAGATGTTCCCTTTAACTACGGCTATCCACAGAGCTCCGTTATAGTTACCGCAGGGATTTAACATGATGTTAGCTAGTCATAATTAAAGGTGGCGTTACTCCCATTAAGACCATGAAATATGTTTTAGAGAAGTTCAGACGAGAGAGACACCTTTATACAACACGTGGAGAGACACCTGTGCACAAAAAGAACACACCTGAGATACCTGGAAATTATGCTAATTTAAGGAATTTAAATATCCATTGCTTCTCCATATTTAAGTAATAATCCCCGAAGAACAGGGCATGACTGGCCAATAATGCCCTGGCTGGAAGAGTTGAAGGCCCGAGGCGAAGCCGAGGGACTTTAACCCAGCCAGGGCATTATTAGCCAGTCATGCCCTGCTCTGAGAGGATTATTACTGTTATAGGCTAAATGTAGGCTTATTTCATAAATAATAGACACTTTTGTATAGTTATATAGATTTTTTTATTAAAATAAAATGGTAAATACATGAAACCACCTCTATATACGCTTACACTGCAGATATCTATATCCACACACTGCCGCCCCCTCTGTGTACACACACACACACACACACACTGCTGCTACATTCACACAGCACACAACATAGTACCTCCACACACACACACACACACACACACACACACACACACACACACACTGGAGCTCTAGACACACAACACAGCACCTCCTCTACACACACAACACAGCACCTATACACACACACAACACAGCAGCTCTACACAGACACAACACAGCAGCTCTACACACACAACACAGCAATTCGTGTAAGTGATTCTGTTATTTCATATTTTATTACCCCACTATTACCAGTTCGAGGATTCAGACACTCGAACTTAATCATCTCATTTTTATTTCCCCCAGTATCCCTCAACCTGTGCTCCCCCTTCTTTTCTGTATTTCTCTACATACACAAACTCTGCTGCTACACACACATGCTACACCCATAAACACTGCTGCTGACACACACACACACACACACACACACACACACACACACACACACACACACACACACACACACACACACACACACACTGGAGCTCTATACACATACACACACACACACACACACACACACACATCAGCTCTACACACACACAAAATGCTGCTACACATACAACAGCACAACACACACACACACACACTGCAGCCACAATAAAAAATGCAGCCACTTACTAAACTTTGCACTCTCCCCGCCCCACCTCTACACACAACACAGCACCTCTACATCCCCCCCACACACACACACAATACAGCACCTCTACACACACACACACACACAACACCTCTATACACAGCACCTCTGTACACAACACCACTACACACAACCTGCTGCTGACATTCACACACTGGAGCTCTATACACACACACACACAGCACCTCTACACAGATATACAACACAACAGCACACAAACAAACTGCAGACAGCCACTCCCCCCCCCCCCAATTCAACTGAATCTGCTCAGAAAATCTCAGTCAGCTCGGGAGGGGGAGGAGTCAAACCGTGGCTGATACTTTTTGACCAATCCTCTGCACTGTCACAGAGCTGTTACTTAATTTAAACCAATCTCCTGCCCTGTCTCAGCTGTCCTGAAAGCTGATTGGCTGGAAATAAACAGATTAAAAACTGCACTTTGAAAGCTGTTAAAATTCAGGGCATTACTGATTGATTGGATAATGCCCGGAATTTTAACCAATCAGAGAGCAGGGTTTTCAATAATGCCCTGAATTTTACTGCTTTAGCCTATAATAACATATATACCAGGTATCTCTCTCCTTAATATTGGTCATGTAAGTTATATGAATGGGGCTAAAGTTGTGCTAAAGCTTAGCACCCTTTGGGGATCTGGGCCTTAGTTTGAATGTATCCCACTGTCATATCCATTTATGTGTATCATTCTCTACACCAGGGGATAGGCAACTCCAGTCCTCAAGGGCCACCAACATGTCAGGTTTCCAGGCTATCCCTACTTCAGCACAGCTGGTTCAGTCTTTGATTGAGCCACCTGTGCTGAGGCAGGGATATCCTGAAAACCTCTCATGCTGGTGGTCCTTGAGGACTGGATTTGCCCACCCCCGCTCTACACCTTATGGATACTGTAATTGAGGCACTTACATTCTTTATAATTTTTTAGGCTAAGTCGAATGTAAAAGTTGGTACTTGTTGTTTCCAAAATTTGACATAGACCATTTGCAGTATGACCAAACCTCAAACCTGGTGAAGTTTTTGGTGTTAAAAGTTACAATTCCTCAATGATGTCATTGTCCTCCTATTCATACTTAAAGCAAAGTTTGAATTGTTTCCGTTTCTTTGGAAATCAAAAATAATGTTCTTTTTTTATCAGCTCCTTAGAAAGAGGAAGTCCTCTCAAACAAGAGATTACTCAACCTCTTGCCCAACCTATCCTAGTTATAGAATCAATAAAGATAAGGAGGCAGGAGAGAGGGGAGATCTCCCGACATAGTGATAGTATATGAGAGTAGCTACACGTACAGGAAGTCAGATTCACTCCCATGTCTCAGCTTATTGTGCTTACTAACTAACTGTAAAACAAGTTTAAAAATACTTATAAGCGTCTGATTTTGGAAAGAAAAAAAAAATGCCAAACACCTACTGTATATCTAACTCATGAAAAATGTCACTGCCATGGGTCAATTTTGGCCCTGGAAAGAAATGCACCTTTAATATAGAGTAACAAAGTGACAGACAAGGATGCTGTATTTGATAGATCCCAGTAAAAGTCCATGGCTCATGTAAATTCTCTTTGACTTCTGTTATTGACATTCCTTAAACTGCAGGTTAAGCCACAAAGTAGAGGATCACTTTGCCCTCACTTGTATGTGCCTGTATATCTTCTTTATGGATTAAAACCTAGTTTTTACGGCACTTTATTTGTTGGTCCCCGCTTTTTGCCGCGGTGCTCTTCTGGTTCCCTGCTTCCAGCCGGATCAGCAAGGAACCCTTCGTGTTAAGCCACAAAGTACATTAATAGTAACATAAGCAGAATGAAAGTGTTTTATAGCATTACTAGCTGAGAGACCCGGCGTTGCCCGGGATGTAATGTTCCCGCTCCTCTCTCCTCCCCCCTCTCTCTGTTTGTCCCCCATTCACATCAATCCAGTCCCCCCCTCCCTCCTTTACAGCTCTGTTTGTCCCCCTTTACAGCTTCACGCAGTGTGTGTGTCAGTCATTGTGTGTGCGTCAGTCAGTGTGTGTGTGTGTGTGTGTGTGTGCGCGCGCGTCAGTGAGTCTGACGCAGAAACACAAACACACACACAGACTGACTGACGCACACACACCCACACAAACAGTCAGTGCTGTCAGGGGTTGTGTGCGTGCGTCAGTCAGGGTGTGTATGCGTGCGTCAGTCAGGGTGTGTGTGCGTGCGTGCGTCAGGGTGTGTGTGCGTGCGTGCGTCAGGGTGTGTGTGCGTGCGTGCGTCAGGGTGTGTGTGCGTGCGTCAGTCAGGGTGTGTGTGCGTGCGTCAGTCAGGGTGTGTGCGTGCGTCAGTCAGGGTGTGTGTGCGTGCGTCAGTCAGGGTGTGTGTGCGTGTGTCAGTCAGGGTGTGTGTGCGTGCGTCAGTCAGGGTGTGTGCGTGCGCCAGTCAGGGTGTGTGTGCGTGCATCAGTCAGGGTGTGTGTGCGTGCATCAGTCAGGGTGTGTGTGTGCGTTAGTCAGGGGTGTGTGGTTGCGTCAGTCAGGGGGTGTGTGCGTGCGTCAGTCATGGGGTGTGTGCGTGCGTCAGTCATGGGGTGTGTGCGTGCACGTGGCAGCCAGCCGGTGTGTGTGTGTGTGTGTGGGCACGTCAGTCACTCTGTGTGTGTGTGTGTACATCAGTAAGGGGTTGTGTGTGTGTGCGTGGCAGTCAGTCAGTGCTTGTGTGTGCGTCAGTGAGAGTGTGTGCATGCGCCATTCAGTGTGTGTCAGCCAGTCAGTGTGTACTCCTTGCGGCAGCCGGGGGGGGGGGTTGTGTGTGTGGGGGGGGTTGTGTGTGGGGGGGGGGTTGTGTGTGGGGGGGGTTGTGTGGTGGGGTTGTGGGGGGGTTACCTCCTTGCGCCACCCTGTGCTCCCGGCTGCAGGGGGGTTAGGTTACCTCCTTGCGCCACCCGGTGCTCCCGGCCGCGGGGGGGGGGGGTTGTGTGGGAGGGGGAGGTTACCTCCTTGCGCCCCCGGTGCTCCCGGCTCGGCCGCTGGGGGGGGTTGTGTGTGGTGGGGGGGGAGGTTACCTCCTTGCGCCCCCGGTGCTCCCGGCTTGGCCGCGGGGGGGGTTGTGTGTGGTGGGGGGAGGTTACCTCCTTGCGCCCCCGGTGCTCCCGACTCGGCCGTGGGAGGGGTTGTGTGTGGTGGGGGGGGGGGTTACCTCCTTGCGCCCCCGGTGCTCCCGGCTCGGCCGCGGGGGGGGGTTGTGTGTGGTGGGGGGGGGGTTACCTCCTTGCGCCCCGGCTCGGCCGCGGTGGGGGGTTAACTGCTTGCTGGCGCTCCCAGCGGTAATAAGGGGCCCCGATGAGAAGAGCTGAGTGGCAGGCGGCGTGTGAGAGGCGGCGGGAGTTTTGCTGGCGGCGTGTGAGTGGTGAGGTGGAGGAGGCTTGGCACCGGGGAGGCTGAGGTTTGCGGTAAGGAGGTGAGGGGGGTTTGCGGTGAGGGGGGCGGTGAGGGGGGGGTGGGGAGTTTGCGTTGAGGGGGGCACACACACACACGCACACACACGACGGGAGTGAGAGGTGGTGGAGAGTGGGACTGGTGCAGATCCGAGGTGAGTGTGTGTGTGTGAGTGTGAGTGTGAGTGTGTGTGTGTGTCTCCTTTGGCCTGTCACTCCGCCTCAGGCCAATGAGAGGTGTGCAGGGGCGGGCAGGCCAAGGGAGCCATCTCATTGGCCTGGAACAAGGTCCAATGTGATTGCCGCTAGGGACACAGGGAGGGACACAGGGAGACACATACAGACACAGCCACATATGACGGTTTCAGAAATATATAGTAAGATTATAATGGTAAAATTGTGTTGATATGTAAACATCTATTCTACTGTATGTCTTGAGTGCTAGTACCTTGTCAACAATCAATTAGTGCATATCTTGTGTTTATAGGTACACATTTATTCCAAAGCTATGAATCCCAAAAATATGTTCCAGGAATGTTCTCTTCTAAAATTTGTGCCATTTAATTAACATTTAAAGTGTTTCATGCATATTTTAATGCAGAAATCAGAGCCAGTTCCCGCCAGCCATTTTAACGGATGCTAGAAAATAAGTGAGTATTACCACAAATAAAGGAAACCATTGTAATGTGTGCTTCTCCCATAACTCCTTCCCCTATTGCTTTATAACTGCTCCCCAATATATTGATATGCAATATCACATTATATCATATTTACATGATGCTCTTAATGCGTTTGGGAGCAGTGCAGTACCTTTGTAGTTAGACGCGTAGTCCTCCTATATTAAGCCTTACCATAAAGTGCAAATAAACAAATGCCAAATAATGCCTCAATGCCTGCTGATAAAAGCTAGTTACAGTGCATCTCCTTTACCTAAATTCCTGTGTCCAGCATCATTGATAGTCATTAATGACATTGTTGTGGATCACTCAAGGGAAGAATCAGTTGGCCCAATCTTGGTTGACAAATTATGAATAGCAGTAACCAGTAATTGATGCCAACAGCATTTTGTAAATATGGCCCTGATGAACAATGAATGCTTTTATGAGCGGCAGTTCTGCTGATTACTAGTCTCCCACAATTCTAATTTATGCTCTCATTAATGGGCCGACATATATTTGAAAGTACTAATCAGTGCTATATATTTTTTTTAACAGTTTTACCCAATGTCATCAACATACAAAGAGCCTCCTGTTATTTAGAGCCTATAGTAGGACACTATAGAGTGTGTTTTGTGATAAATGTACTTGTACAGGGTCAGTTTCACGTCATATGGAGGGCACATCACTTTATACACTCCACATTACTGTTTGTATTTTTCTTTGTCATTCTACTAGTGAGTAGTCCAATGACGCTCATGTTTAGCAAGCGGAATAAATATACACATCAAGAAAAGTTTATTTTTTATATATACAGTATATATGTATACTGTAAGAAGAAAGTTGTTGTTTTTTGGGGGGCAGTATGGATACGTAACGGGACAATTAGCCGCTGAGGGACAGTTGGCCGTGGTCATTTAGGTGTGGCTGTTTCGGCCCTTAGGTAGGTTTCTAGGGTTAGGATTAGGCGTTAAGGTTTGAGGGTAAGGGGTTAAGGTTAGGGTTTTTTGGGTAAGAGGTAGAGGTTTGGATTTTGAATGTTATGGGGTTAAGGCTTTTACGGTAAAAGGGTTAAGGTAACAATTACCTGCAGCGGAATATGCATTCATTATATATGCCGCGTACAACTAGTCAATTGCAAGTTTTGGTTGTTCATGCCAAATCTGCATTTTATTGAATATATATATATATACACACACATACACACACACCACACACACACACACACACACACACACACGTTGCTGATATTACAGATACAAATGATGTAATATTCTGTTAATGATGCCCCTGATGGCCATATATTACACTGTTGGGCTAGATTGTGCCACATTTGGTGATATTCAATAGAGTAATATGAAAGGCTAAGCACATACCTTTTTGAGCCTCAGAGTTGTTGCATCGTTGCAGTATTTGTACCAGACAGACTTGAGAACAGAAGCAAATGGTGTGACTCCAATACCAGCTCCCACCAGCACAGCAACCTCATAGCTGAAGACGTCCTCACTCGCTGTTCCAAAGGGCCCATCCACAGCCATCCTTACACAAGCACAAGACAACATAGCTGCTGATTGTTGTACATACCGAATATGAAAGGGCTACACACAATATTATACTGTACACTGTAAACAATGTATCAATATCATTAATTCTCAAACAGTTTGACTACCCCATAAATATAAACATTTTACTTTTTAAAAACATTATCAAAATTATTTATTTATTTAAATCAGTGGAGATACATTTGAATGGCTTAGCAGCACTCCCATAAAGATTTCATAATCATGAATGCAAATGTTTCGGTTGTGGGATCACTCAGGGAACCAGGCAGGAGAGACTGAGAACACTTTGTAGAAGAGGAGGGCATGTCCTGTTCAACATATTGTTACATCACACAAAACAGAGGAAACAAAAGAAGTAAAACCCTCACAAGTTTCAGGTTATCAAATTTACCAATAACACACATTTGGCACAGATGTTAAAGGACTGAATAGTTTTTCAAAACACATACACACAAATTCACAGAAGTTCTATAGCTGCGCTTGTGTTATCTGTCTCTCACTTGAATAACTGATCAGTTTTTGAGCTTTCACGAACCTCCTTTCTAGGCCTTTATGGCTACAATTCTCAACACTACTGTACCTTCATATATACATATTGCGGTAAGGTGAAATAAAGTAGCAGGTTCTGGTAAAGTTGTTCACTTACTTTGGCAGTTTCCATGCGTCCTGAAACTCTGTCTTATCACAGCCACAAACTTTAAACAAACCCTCTGTCCAGTCTCCAACTATTCGAATGTGAATGCTGAAGAAATCCTCTTCTGGGGCAGAGGTCAAAGTAAATGGGTGCCACTCCAACCTGGATACCGCTGGGCACTGGACAGAGATATACTGCCCAACTTCCATTTTAAAGCCCTTCTTTTTCATCTGTAGTTCAATGGTTTTAAAAGGATGTGTAACAACCTAGTGATGCAGAGGATCCACAAAGAAAACTGTTGGATGATACAAAATTCTGCAAACATACAGTATGGTAATAATTGTAATAATTTGTGTAAATATGGCAAACTATGGGAGAGTCGTTATATAAGTATACTGCATCTTTCTAGTTGTAAATATGAGTTGCTGAAAGGATCTGCTTCGTTAAACACATATCTGCAACCAGTAAAGGGACAGGCTCTATTTTTTAACTAGTTTTTAACAGCTCAGCAGTGACTATGATGAGACTATGATGAGACTATGATGATCAGTAACCTCCATTACAGATGCAGCGGCCGTTATCCCAACATTTCACAGAGCCGTTTTCGTGAACTCTGCTGTATTCCACGCGGCATTCACTCGTTATTCTTCCATGAACGCTGCTGTGAATGCCGCCAATCACACCAGTCACGCCTATCCCAATCCAACAATGTGCCAGCGTCAGCACCAGCACCGGCACCAGCACCGGTTTACAATAACAGTCCGACCGTCAGTGAAAACCTGTTGAACGGCAATCCTTGCTACATGGCAGACAACGCTAAACTGCCATTTTCTACACCCGTTAAAAACACTAGTAAGCTCGTGTCTTAACGGGAAAGTTTGAAGAAATCATGCGGCACAACCTGGGTATGCCCAGGAATACCAATCGTGAAATGCTCGGATAACGGCCGCTGCATAAGTATGTAGGAAAAGTAAGAAAATATAGGATTTCAGAGATAAATAAAGCAGATACAATACATGCAATACATGCAATAAATACATTAGTTGATGGATATATTTCTTAAGCCGAGTATGAGAAATTGGTTCTACAAATAGGATTTGTAGACATGAATAATTACAGATAATTTGCTTTTCTGGAATCAAAATATTAACCCCTTCGCTGCCATAGAGTTAATAAATATGTATGTCAGAATCCTGACTATCTATGATGCATGTAATGCTTCTATCGCAGTGTCAACAGCATGTCTGTGTAGAATACACAAGTAAGCATCGCTACCTTTGTGATAACAACTTGCTGCTGTGATCGCCAAAATCGGACCAGTCTTTCGAAGAGATATAGGACCATGGGCGCTACCACCCACATCCAGGTCTGCAAAAAAGAACCCATTGTACTCATATAAAAAAAAATGTAAACTGAATAAGAGTGATGTTTTATAGTATAGAAGATAAATAATTTTTAACTGACGTTTATTTTCTATTTCCTAAAAGCAATTATTTTGAGATAGAACTGCAGTGTTAAACATCTAATCTGCATCAGACTTGCTTAATCTTGCATACTTATTTCATGACATTATTTTAGATTAAGAAGTTATTATAGGTGCTTTTCTTGGTATTATTTTCATTGAGGGAAGTGCTTGAGACTACAGATGCAGCCACTCCTATCTATCAGCAGCCAAAGAGCATGTAATGGTGCACTGCCTGGCAACACTTGACCGTCCGCGGCACAGTGCTTGGCAAGGGGGCTGGCCTATCAGGATTAACACAGCGGGGGTTCCTGCTTCTGAATGGGACTCCCGCAGTGTAAATCCCACCAGGCTGCATCAGTCTGTAAGAGACACGCATTCTCCCTGCGCGCGTCTAACAGGTGATCACGCAGCATTTATTTTTATTTTAATAACACAGTATTGAAGAAGGAGTTCTCCGGAACTGAACCGCATTCATTTCAGCCTCAGGGACAGTCTGCTTCCCGAGTTACAAGCCCGGTAGGGGGTGCCGGTATCTCTCTGCATGGTTTAAATGTCCTGGTCACATGACACTGGACATTTAAACATGGCAGAGATACCGGCACCCCATACCAAGGCCTGTAACTCGGGAAGCAGGGGGTCCCTGAGGCTGAAATTAATGCGGTTCAGCTCTGGAGAGCCCCTGCTTCAATCCTGTGTTATTAAAATAAAAGCAGCGTGATCGCCTGTTAGAGGCGCGCAGAGAGAGTGACTGATTCTGTCTCACTCTTACTGCGCATCTCTTAGGCTAAGGCCCCAGTGCATGCGCCTGCATGCCCGCCTTGCATCCTGGCAGCACGTGCACGGCCCTTCACCATGATCTGCGGTCTTTAGGCTGCGTTCTGATGCGCGGGGTGTGTGGCCTAAATGGGCCAGGTGGGCGCGGACATGACGGGGGCGGGGCCATCACAGAACCACACGCATAATAAGAAAGAATAGAGTTTTAAAACTTATCTATGTGTCCAGCAGTTTTTGAGATATATATTCACACACACATAAAACTTAGATCTGGAAAGTCTTTTTTGGCTGTGTGAGGCAGTCTCCTTGTAAGGCTCAGTCCCCTGTGCCGCTGACCGCGCTCATGCTTGGAGAGCAGTGGCGTCACCAACTCTCCAAGCATGAGTGCCGGGTGTCCTAGCTGTTTACGCAAGCACCAACCGTGGGTGAGCGTGTCCGTGCCCGTGTATGAGCGTGCACGCTCCGTGTGAGTGGGGACATAAAAATTGAAATAGCCAGATGCAACTTCGCCAAGCAGCGTGCTCAGCGGCACAGGGGACTCAGCCTAACAGGTGGCTCGCTGGCTGATCTCACTGTCAGGGGCTTCTGTGTAAACAAACCCAGATGGAGCTCAGTAAGCATTCACCAAAAATGTTGGCAATGCGGCAGGGATTTCAGACTTTATTTTTTTAACCACTTGTGCAGACTTCCCCCCCCCCCCCCTCCCCACACACATTAAAAAATGCTGCATGAGGGGCCATGGAAAAGCCACTGCATCAAAGAGATCACAGGGCTCAAGAAGCTGAAGAGGAGGAGCAGGGTGGTGATCAAGCATGTGAATGGGTTTAAAAGTTTCAAAGTGGATGAGGTGATGGGAGGAACGGGGCAGGGCAGGAGCAGGAGACACCCGCCTCACTGATGGGTTCCCTGGTGCACCATGTGACGCGTCACCGCTCTTGAGCACAATCCAGTTGTTTCCCCTGCTGGCTGAAGCGTCACAGTATGCAGTGAGCCAGGAAGCGAGGAGTCACCGGGAACTGCTAGGGAGGAGGTAAGGGGCTGGTGAGAGGCGTGCACGCAGTTGCGAGCGCCGCCGGATGCAACGGGGACATAGCCTTACAGACTGATGCAGGACGGTAGGATTCACACAGCGGGAGTCCCATTCAGAAGCAGGGACCCCAGCTGTGTTAATCCTGATGGACCATTAGTCTCCTTACTGGCACTCCATGAGCACACGTGTGCTCAAACAGTGTCACATGGATTTCGTGAGGGCAGCACGACCAACCATAAGGCTACATCAGTATCTGTAAATCACAACGTTCGCCTGCAGTAAAGGTCTTAGCATTAACTGTGAAAAGATAAAGTTCATAGTGTACAAGCATTACTTCTCAGAAATTATAGTTAGTTGTCCAGCTTATCACACGATCTAACCCTTAGCAGTATGGAGTCTTGAACCTCAACAAAATAAGCACTGTTGTTTACTTATTCTTTATTTTATTAAGACAATGAGGAAACATATTATGACAAGCAATGTTTAGCTGATTGGCTCAGCCCAGAGACCATACACGACAGACAATTGGAAACCTTGTGATAAGTAGGATATCATACCATTGGTGGATTTCCTGAAAATTGTGGAGTTGGACATAAACGGTTGGCAGGGCCCCATTCAGTAAAATTATGTACACATTTTTCTGGGCGATGATCTATTAAGCTTTGATCTGTCTGTCCTCGAACTATTCGACTGAAAAATAAAAAGTGATTCGTTAATTTCAGCATGTGATTAAAATATATTTCTACAAAACTTTACTAAGAATTTAAAATACTGTAGTAGAAGTAGGATTTTTATACTAGGAAAACACCTGCCACGAGGCTTGTCCACATGTCCTTTCAAATCTTCTAGATTATATTTTACCGATGGAAAAATTAGTGTTTTGAATCCGGCCTTTTGCCCTTTATGGTGCTTGCTGCTTTTGGCTAATTCTGCCTGGTTAATTATGACATTTGTTTTCATACCTTAATACCTTTCTGAAGCCAGAGTCAAAATTGGTCAATTACAAAAGGCTTCTAGTCACAAAATTTGTGAATAAAGAATAAAAATGCCTTTGGGTTGTATGTATGAACATAATACATGTTAGAGCTGCAGAATATGTAAGAACAGTTTCCTGCTTCTGATGTGGTACAGTATGTTAGATTCGAGCAACTTCAGATGCAGAGGATTTTGGGGGCAAATAAAGGGCAAAAAGAGTGGTTAAGAGAGAGACGCAAAACGTGATGCATCTCATTTTAATCTGTGCCCTATCTAACACCTCCCCAACTCCTCCTCCTGATTCTCTCCAAGGTGCAAGCGAGGGTAGATGTGGGGAAGTTGGAGCGAAATGCTGTGATACAGAGGTGCAGGGTGAAATGGTCCCGGTTTTACTCCAATATTTCCTAGATACATAGAGCAATATGAATGTGAATGCTATTGCTGGATAAATGTGGAGCAGTGTTTTTGCCCCAGTTTTGAATCCAGAAGACTTAATAATAACTATTCCCCAGAGATTGTTATCTGATTATGTTTCTGTTAGACAAGGATGCTTTACAAACAAAATAAACATGTGAGCAGGAACAAAACTACTCACCAGTGGACCCGGGCTAAAAAAAGTCCCCCCCATCCCCGGCCAGGGGCCTACCTGTGCAGCGAGGCGTGCGGGGCCAAACCCAGCAGCGGCGGGAGCCCACCCAGGTAGCAATTGAGATAGTTGAGTCTGACTTCCGATGGGGACATAACTTCCCGTGTTAGGAGCTCCTGGGTATGCTCCCTCTGCTGCACAGGTAGGGCCCCAGGGGGAGGGAAGAAAGAGAGGGGGTGCCTTCTATCTGTTTTACCCTTACCAGTAGGGGCCCTAGGGCAGCTGAACCACATGCATCTATGGTACAGTAGTTCTGCAGCTGCATGTGAGCCTGATCTATGCAGGAATACTTCAGGCTTTCTTGCACTGATTATTATTTGACCGTGTAATGCAGATTAAAAACCCCAAACTGTTTTTTTTTTTTTTTTTAGGGCAGTGCTACACTTTTGCAAGGTGAGAAACGACTTCAAAAGAGGGCATTGGCAGAAAATTGAAAATGAAGCGAGAGGTCTTGTAAAAAAATACCTCCAAAGTGTATATTTTCATTTGACTCTCAACCAAATATTACCAGCTATTTTACAGTTTCAATTTTTTTTCTATTTTGAAACATATAACAAAAAGTATTTTCATTAATAACATTGTTACGTACACTTCACTTCTTTCTGAAAGGTTTACAGTTTGAAGATTATACATTCTACTTGGCAAGGAAACACAGGAGCATAACTAAATTCTCAGGACTTTCCAATATCAAGTGTTCTGTTAATAACAGCAAATATGAAAATACAACCTTTGTGTCCTACTGGTTGAAATAAATAGTTTGCCTTGTATATGAACTGTTCAAGGATGCAGTTCACTTTTTGTACCACTCTTCTTTCAAGTAGATGAGTAATTTAGCCTGGCTCAGTTTAGTCATTCTCTTTGAATAGATCAGTCAGGTGTTGCCAAAGAAAAACAACTGCCAATGTGATCTCATTGATTTGAAGTACGTAGACGCTAATACAGCAAAGGACAACTTCATCTATACCTAAGATGTATGACTTATTGACAATTTGCTATGCCATTACATTTTAGCACTACTGTTAGCTGACAAAAATAACCAAAAGGTGTGCGTGTCTGTTCTGTTCTGACTGACAGATTAAGTCTGTCAGTGGTGATATTGGATACCGAGGCTTGTGCATCATTACTCCATGTTCTCTTGTTGAGTGTATTGTCGCACACTTTAGAAAGCTTCTTGATCTGTGTTACTTGCCACAGTTGAGTTGGTTTCACAGGGTCAGCGCTGTGATGGGTTATTAAACCAGCAAAAATATATATATATATATATATATATATATATATATATATATATATATATATATATATATATATATAATTTTTTTTTATGCTGCATGAACCGGGTTACCCCTTGAACCCAAATAACAGTGCCCTGACTGCTGACAGGTGCCTGCGATATTTGCAGCTCTTTGTGCGAGTTTCTGACACAAAACAAAAAAGGCAAATATGGCATCAGGGTCGCAAATAGAAAGCTACAACATTATTTTCTGATGACGTTGCCACTTTCTCTTGGCCGCAAGAGGGAGGCTGACCATGGAGGCCATTTTGTCTACACCAGGCAGTATTCTTTCAGTGGGATAAAGGGTGAATAAAATAAAAAGTTAAATTGGGTCGAAAGATTGTGGATCAACTGTGCAGGAGCCCGTAGTTCAGGTAAAACAAAAAATAATAAATTAGCAGCACGGAATAACTTAGAAGTTCATCTTCCAGCATTATTCTGTAGCCCAAAGCTATATAGTCTGCTGTGTATCAGACACAAAAAAGCCAGTATATAAGCACAATGCTTCACACAGGTGCACAGCTTGGGGCCTATGCAGTAAGCGTTCATAAAAAAAATCGCCTGGCCATGTATATCGTCGTTTTTTGGAGCGTTGCTATCACGGTATTCAGAAAGCCTTGATTACCTGTCATAGCAAAATTCCCAAAACGGGCGAGTTGCCGCCAGCGATAGGATCGACCCTCTGAAAAGGCCTTACCCGGCAATTATTTATCATTTTGCTGATTTGTTTTAATTTTTTGTTTTTAATTAATGATATCTTGGTAAGGGTAATGCTTTTATTGGTTGTGTTGCTGATATTTTTTCATAATTAATTGCTTTGTTGGTTACTGTTTCAATTAATTCCTTGTTGTTTTATTAATTAATTGTTTGATTGGTTAATGGTTTCATTAATTCCGTGTTGAGCTGGTTAGTACTTGTATTAATTGCATTAGCTGGCTAGTGTTTTTATTTATTGAATTGGGGTGTTTTGGTGGTTTTTAATGTTTTATTATTGTGTCTTTTGTGCATTAATATATTTTGATTAGGGCGCCCATTGAGTGCTATAGTGACTTATCCTGCCCATATTATTATATGGGTATGATGTACCACAATACCACTCAATGGGTACAGGGTGGGTATAGTGGGTCTGGGCTGGGTGGTTAGAACTCACGGGTGGGTAACGGGTCAGGGTTGGTTAACACCTTAATTACTATAGTGGTTATTAACCGCTAAGGTGATTAAGGTGTTAGGCGACATTAGATTGTATTTATTATGTATGTATGCTTTCTGGCAATGGAGGACAGGAACCTGTAGTATCCTAGTATCTAGTATTTACTTTATTTATGCTGGCTAATGCTGTGTTTAAAAATGGGCAAATAATCTATTATCCATATCTGGAAAATAGTTATTTTGCCCATTATTGTACTGTATGTGTTTGGTGGGGGAGTATTGATTTAAATGTAGGCCATGTTTTATTTTTTCAATACAGAATTGGTACCGCAGGGCTTGGGAGACCCATGGAGGACACCTGAGGGGAAGAACCAGGGGCCCCACGGATCCGCAGGGACCACCCGAGGGCTCCAGCATCTGAGGGCCCCCAGACACTTGTGGGGATGACCGGGGACCCACAAACACCTGTGGGGACCACACGTGGAAACCATTGGGGTCCACGGTGACCCGTGGGTACCACCTGGAGGCTCACGGCACCTAGCGGGGACCACCCGGAGGTCCCCAGACACCCGTGGGCACCCCAGGGCTGCACTGTGGAGCCTAGGGACACCCGTCGTGCCCACCGGGGACCCCCATCTGACTGGGGTATTAATCCTTATGTTAAAAAATAAATCATGGTTTTCCAGTATGAGGGGGTGGGGGCACAGGCGGTGGGTGGGGTATTGGTGTTTATTAGATATTGTAATGTTTATTGGAGGCATAAAAGGTGGGTAGTGGGGCTGTTGTGTACATTGTTTTTATTGTGGGTAGTGGGTGTGGGTGAAGGTGGTATTAGCCCCAAGGATGGGTTTTTAAGCCTTGCGGGTGGTAGCGGGAGGAGTTAACCCCTTCATTACCATAGCGGTATTAACCACTAAGGTAATGAAGGGGTTAAGTCCACCTGCAAACCCCCCGCAAGGCCTAAACACCCACCAAGGGCCAAATACCACCTTCACCCAAACCCGCTACCCACAATAAGTCTGGCCCAGGTGGTTAAACCCATATTTGCCTTAGCGGTTTGCCGCTAAGGTAATGAAATGGCTGTAAATGCATTTTTCCTGCATCGGATTCATGCCGGGGGTCTCCGGGGCTGGTATTAATGGATATCAGCTCTGGAGACCCCCAGCATCAATCCGATGCAGGAAGTAGGCCTGATTTTTTCTAAATCCCATTTCGCCACCTTATCAACGCTTCTCCCCACCCTCCCGCTAACTTTTCCTGATGTTTGGATTTGGGGAGAAAATCGCCATTCTAGAGCCGCGATAGGCATCGATAACCTATTCACGGCTACTAGAATTGCACGAGTTTATGAAAATTCCGAAAGCGTCGATAAGAGGCTTATCGCCGCTCCCTCAGCGATTTGGTTTTGAACACTTTTTTTGGGGCAATTCAGGCCTTTATCGCCCACTTATCGATGCTTACTGAATCAGAGTAGGCATTTTGGACGATAAGTGCTCGATAAGTGGCTTATGAACGCTTACTGCATAGGCCCCCTTGGCGGGAAATCGCTCATATGTTTTTGTCAGTGAAGCTCACGGCCCTGACAAATTCCTGACAAAAGGAAGACAGTTTGTAAGGAACAAGTGGTTAAGTTGTCAGGGTGGAGACTTTTGCTGGTGTTTTGAATTTGGTTCTAAAAATAATAATCACGTTTTTTATTTTTATAAAAAATGATGGACAAATGTTCAAAATAAGTAGGATTTGTTTTAGTTTTCAAATTCAAAAGTGTTTGTGGTTTTTTTGGTTTTTTTTAAAGGCACTGCAACAAAAGATAAAAGAACTGGAATCAGCATGAAGTTCAGAACACACCTGGCCAAGTCTTTACAGGGTTCCCCGCATATTGGATCGAGGCATAAGTCATTTGGAATGATACACTATAATATAAAAACTGCACGGAATACAAACCCAGCACCGTGGATGACAAGACCAATGAAGAAGATAACAAAGAGGTGGTGTGTAAACCAGAAGACTTCAAAATATGATCTGCGAATAGTTTTTGTAGATGAGGTGATTATAAGGATCAGTGCCAGCGTAATCACCACTCCAGTGAGTCCAGCCAGGAAGGTAAAAGCCACATTAATTCCTCCCACTGGGTTCTGTTAAAAAAAAACAATGCGATTGAGCATACAGTTTACAGGTGTAGCAATAGCAAATTGAACACTTTCTTTACCACTGGCTTTTTACATTTGCTAATGGCTACCATGGTACATCATCTCTGCATACTAATCAAGCAGTGAAGCCTAAATTTAAGGTAGACAAGCACCACGAGGTGTGTTCATTTTTTAAGTTCATTGTAAAGTGTTAAACAACCTAATAAAGGTGTATTGGCGTTTCCTATCCATTCTCATATGGGTACAGTGTTACTCATAGTCATAGTCCTTTAATATACAAATGTAAACTTTTATTTTAAAGGAAAATAGATCAGGGATGCAACAAAAATACATAAAAGTGCTACTACACGAAAGAACTTCAATAAAATACAATTACCAGATATATATATATATATATATATATAGATAGGTTCCTTACCGAGTAGATCCAGGATCCCAAGATCACGAGGCAAGAAGGAGACAGCACACTCAAAGGTACAAAAACAGCGTGTATTCAGTAGAAAAACCGGCACATAAACCCGACGTTTCGGTCCTTGACACAGGACCTTTCTCAAGGGAGTGCTAATTCATAGTTATACCTGACAAACATATATACCCAACACCCATTAACAAACAGATCCCTGATAGGCTAGACCATGATGTAAAACAGCTGTGAGCACTAGCTAATCAATTATGACATCAGCACTGAACGACAGTGGTCTCAGATGGCGTCTCACGTATCATGCTGATCAGTGCTGCCTTAGGTAGCAGTGGCGTGCGTGCGCAATGTACATCGCAACTAAATAAGGGGAATACCTAAAAGGCACGAGCATTCAATGCGTATGTTAGTTTGCACAAAAAGACAACAGAGCATATCTGTGGAACATATCCTAACAATACATAAAGGAAATAGCAGCTGTAGTGACTAACATTCAAAAACTGGCGTCAGCACTGGGAAACACCATGTCGGATGGCGTCAAACGTAACCAGGTAACCACCACTGCAAAACAACAATGGCGAGCATGCGCAGCATACGTAACTGCAAGGAGATATAGAGAAATATCCTTAAAGACGCAAGCGACCAATGTGCACACAGTGCTGGCTCAAATAGGCAACCTAGCACATGGGCAAACCATCGCATATCATAACTAATTAAAGTGTCAAAAAGACACAAACAGCAACTTCAATCGCAATGTAAATAAAGCAAGCATGATAACGCATGCATGGCTAGCATGAGTTTAAAAGCATAAATATAGAACAGGTGTCATAACATCAGGTAACCATAGTTAAGGAGGGAAAAATAATACAGTGAAAAACAGAAAAAAAGGGACGGGAAGGGAAGTGTTACCATGGAGTCCCAAGACACATGAGGAGTGAGTGCATAAAAATGAGACAGAAAGACAGAGGACTGGACACAAAATGAAAGCAGAGGCATACTAATAAAGCATCACTATTAGATACAGTGGACATAAGGTGGATAGGGCAATAGAAAGGAGAATAAGCAACAAAACAGAAAAAAAAAAATAGAAAAAAATTACAGACACAACCAACAAAGAGCTAATGTGGGAGAACCACAAAAAAAGCAAAAAATGCAAATTGTGTAAAAAATGCAGAAAAAAATGCAAAGAAAATATAATGCACCAATACAAAAACAGAAAGTCTAAAGCAAAAAGCAAAAATGGCATAAAAATAAAGACAATGTGCAAATAATGTCCCAAGTGTCAAATTGAGTTTTATTTATCATATTAGATGAAACATCCTAGGCGAAAATCTTCATTGAGACCGTGTGGTGACATTGTTCTTAGTTCATAAATCATTTTGGCCTCCAGTTGAAGCAGCAACTTATTCCTATCACCCCCATGTGAGGATATATTGGCTTGTAGGATAGGCATACACTTCATTGTGGATAAACCATGTTTATGTTGCCTGAAGTGGCTTGCCACTGGAAGGTGTTGTAGGTCATGGTGGACCTATGAACGGTCATCCTTTCCTTAAACATCCGGCTTGTTTTCCCTATATAATAGAGTCCACAGGGACATTTGATGAAATAAAATTAAAAATGTTTTCTGTTTTGTTGCTTATTCTCCTTTCTATTGCCCTATCCACCTTATATCCACGGTATCTAATAGTGATGCTTTATTAGTATGTTTATTAGTATGCCTCTGCTTTCATTTTGTGTCCAGTCCTCTTTCTGTCTCATTTTTATGCACTCACTCCTCATGTGTCTCATGTGTCTTGGGACTCCATGGTAACACTTCCCTTCCCGTCCCTTTTTTTCTGTTTTTCACTTTATTATTTTCCCCTCCTTAACTATGGTTACCTGATGTTATGACACCTGTTCTATATTTATGCTTTTAAACTCATGCTAGCCATGCATGCGTTATCATGCTTGCTTTATTTACATTGCGATTGAAGTTGCTGTTTGTGTCTTTTTGACACTTTAATTAGTTATGATATGCGATGGTTTGCCCATGTGCTAGGTTGCCTATTTGAGCCAGCACTGTGTGCACATTGGTCGCTTGCGTCTTTAAGGATATTTCTCCATAGCTCATTGCAGTTACGTATGCTGTGCATGCGCGCCATTGTTGTTTTGCAGTGGTGGTTACCTGGTTACGGTTGACGCCATCCGACATGGTGTTTCCCAGTGCTGACGCCAGTATTTGAATATTAGTCACTACAGCTGCTATTTCCTTTATGTATTGTTAGGATATGTTCCACAGATATGCTCTGTTGTCTTTTTGTGCAAACTAACATACGCATTGAATGCTCGTGCCTTTTAGGTATTCCCCTTATTTATTAAGTTGCGATGTACATTACGCACGCAAGCCACTGCTACCTAAGGCAGCACTGATCAGCATGATACGTGAGACGCCATCTGAGACCACTGTCGTTCAGTGCTGATGTCATAATTGATTAGCTAGTGCTCACAGCTGTTTTACATCATGGTCTAGCCCCGAGGTGGGCAACCCTATCGCCATTTGCCACTTGTGGCGAATTGGCAGGCTAAATGTGGTGAATTTAATATTGAAATAGGCTAGACCTATCTTCCCCCTCCAGAACTCCGTTCTGTGTCCTGCACGACCCCATGCGGAGAAGCACTCCGCCATCAATCTGCCTCTCCCACCTTCACTGCGTCGCATCAGGGGGGGGGGGAGTTATGAAGCCGATTGACCAGTTGCGCAAGCGCTGTGGAGGGGAACCCAGGTATCATTCCATTTAAAAAACTTGCCTGCTGCTCCGTTCCCCCGACTGACTGATTGAACAATTTGTTGGTTCCCTCTGTCCTGTCTCTCCTCCTTGCTCGCTCTGCTAAACTGCCCCTCCTCCACTCAGCTGATTTTGGAAGTGCTGGTTCCCTGTCATGTCTCCTCTCCTTGCTCGCTCTGCTAAACTTCCCCCCCTCCCTTCTTCCACTCAGCTGATTTTGGTTCCCTCTGTCTTGTCTCCCCTTCTGGCTCAGGTATATGTGTGTATATGTGTGTGTATGTGTGTATATATGTGTGTGTATATATGTGTGTGTATATGTGTGTGTATATATATGTGTGTGTGTGTGTGTGTGTGTGTGTGTGTGTGTGTGTGTGTGTGTGTGTGTGTGTGTGTGTGTGTGTGTGTGTGTATATATATATATATATACAAATATAACTGTATGCTCATCTGCATGTCTTAGGCAGGTCTGCAACCCCGCCTTTCCCCACTATCACCCAGCATACAGCACTTCCACTGAAGCAAGGGATTCTGGGAAATGACATGCAAATGAGCACACAGTGTCACATTTTGCCTCAATAACCATTTTTAACATGGTTCCCTATAGGCTTAAGCTTGCTGCATGGTCACAGCTTTGAGCACAGCCAGGGTTAAGGTGCATACCCAGAAAACCACCCACAGACAGCTGTTTCGACCTTGATGGGTCTCATCAGTGTGGGGTTGATTTTACTGGGAATGCAAGAGAGGCTATGGGATAGGCTAAACCATAATACTGAGTTAAGTTATGGTGAGTAAAAAAAGTGACAAAAACCCTCCACAGGAAAGCAAATATGCAAATATAACTGTATGCTCATCTGCATGTCTTAGGCAGGTCTGCAACCCCGCCTTTCCCCACTATCACCCAGCATACAGCACTTCCACAGAAGCAAGGGATTCTGGGAAATGACATGCAAATGAGCACACAGTGTCACTTTTTGCCTCAATAACCATTTTTAACATGCTTCCCTATAGGCTTAAGCTTGCTGCATGGTCACAGCTTTGAGCACAGCCAGGGTTAAGGTGCATACCCAGAAAACCACCCACAGACAGCTGTTTCGACCTTGATGGGTCTCATCAGTGTGGGGTTGATTTTACTGGGAATGCAAGAGAGGCTATGGGGGCTCCACAGGAGGGGTTTTGTCACTTTTTTGTCATAGGACAAGCTTTTGAGAGTTATCCTCTCTTCTTCAGGTCAGCAATACTGATATACAAAGGATTCAATGGCTAAAGCAGCGTAGAGAGAGGAAAGAAAAAAACAGATATTTACTGTAGATAAGGTAGGGTGTTAAAAGTGTTTGAAGCCAGGGGACAGTGTCAAAGAAAAGTGGGGAGGGGGAGAGATAAAGTGTGGATAAGAATAGAGGCAAGCAGGATATCCCTCCCCCTCCCCACCTTTCTTTGACACTGTCCCCTGGCTTCAAACACATTTAATACCCTACCTTATCTACAGTAAATATCTGTTTTTTCCCCCCCTCTCTCTACACTGTTTTAGCCATTGAATCCTTTATATACAGTATTGCTTGACCTGAAGAAGAGAGGATAACTCTCGAAAGCTTGTCCTATGACAGAAATTGTTAGTCCAATAAAAAATGTATCACCTAATACTGAAGAACTCATTTATTCTGCACTATCGCAACTGGGCTAACACGGCTATTTTCTGCTTTATATATATATATATATATATCTATATATATATATAGATATATATATCTATATATATATATATATATATATATATATATACAGTGTTCGACAATTAATGATAATCACACGCCCGTGGCGAGTGGATTTAGGCCGCTGGTGAGCCGTTCTGCGGCTCTATTAATT